>NW_020714101.1:0-98708 GCF_002925995.2 Terrapene triunguis | reverse complement strand
GTTTAATAAACACCAGGTTAGATTGGAATAGTATAAAAATAGTATAAAAACAACAATATGATATAAATTGGGGAACAACTAACACCACTCATCACTGAGTTTAATTTACCATAGTTAAAGCTTTTTTTTTGGTATCCCAGTATTTTGGAAATTTATCTTTTGCTATTTGGAGATTGTCTTATGCTTATTATGTACTTTAATGTCTTTTGTAGACCACATTTAATTTTTCTACAGAGTCCAACTGTCAATTTCATGCTGTAACTAAAGCTTCTTTTATGTGTTCGGCTTGTATCAATTTGGGGAAGATGAAGCCTTTCAAGTTAAATTGCTTTTCAGGCAATGCAATAAAGATTGTCAAATTCTCTAGACTGTGCCAAAATTTTGCTCAAGACAAGAGTACTCTAAATTGTAATACTGGTGTACTATCATGCTATTAGAAATCCTACCAGCACCTCCAAAAGGTAAGGTACTTTAACTTTCTGAAACTTGGGGTTTGTGTTTTAGATATTCTTCAGATCTACTATTTCAGAATTAAAATTACATAATTCTATAAACTGAAAAATGTTACCTGGGCACAAGTGGCACTTCGGAATTAGATACGTTTTTTACAAATTATATCAGAAAGAAGATAATTTTAGAACAATCATATGCTTGACACATGACCATTTTCTCTGGGATCCTATTATAAACTCTTCTAATGAAAAAGAACACTAGTAACCCATTTATCTGTATATTTTAGTCTGATTTTAAGACAACTTTTCCTCATATGGCTGTGTAAATTGCATTCAACTTTATGGTAACATCTTTCTAGAACTTTAACATGTTTATCTTATGCATTTTAGTTCTGTATACAAAAGACAGACTGCATATAAGGCCATGTCTACACTACAAAATTAAGTCAACCTAACTTACATTGGCATACAGTCACTGCAGTAACTACATTGCTTGTGCATGACTACAATTTGCTCCTTGTGTCAACGGTGCATGTCCTCACCAGGAGCACTTGTATCAATTAAACAATCAGTGTGGGGCATTGTGGGATGGCTCCTGAAAGCCAGTAACAGTCAATGTATTGACATAACTACATCAACCTTGACTCTACACTGCTCATGCAGGTGGAGTTATTAAGTCAGTGTAACAGGCCAGTTACGTTGGCGGGAGCAAAATTTAAGTGTAGACACATCTATAGTTAGGTTGATGTAAGCTGCCTTGTGTCAACCTAATTCTAGTTTAGACTAGATCTTAGTTACCCAAAGGCATTACTACCATCATGAGAGGGGTGAAAACCTTGCTATTGATAGAGATAGAACCTCACTGAGACTGATCAGTGAGAACACATCCTTCAATTAACATAACTGTAAGGGTAAGTAAATGACAAGCTCCAACCTAAGACAAAAGGAGTTGTGAACCCACCCAGGAGTCTTTGAACTGAGTGGGTGGAGGGGTTTTGCTGAGTGTTTGGGTGGAGGAGAGCAAGGGGTTAGAGGACACTCAAACTGAGACAAGACAAGAACAGAGAGAGAGAGCAACAGAGCAAAAAGCAACTAAGCCAAGCCATAGCTACTGAACATAGTGTGACCCTCGAAAAATGCTGAGAGAGCTTTTGAGTATGGTGTTTTTGAAGAGGCATAGGGCTGTAAGTTAAGAAACTGATCCTTTTTGTTCTTGGTTCCTCCTACATTCAGAGAATCAAGGTTTTGTATCTTCCTTGTAAATAAACAAGATTCCATCAAAGACAATACCAGACTCCTTCGAATTCAAAATTTGAATAGCTGTTTGGGTAGAAAGGGGGTAACACTACTTTACATAGGGATTTGGACTGTAAACTCTTTGGAGTTAGGAATCATGTTTTTCTCCTGTCAAATACCAAATACACTGTTGGTATTCAGTAAACAATGAGTGCTCAAGTCCTTGCAATAAAATCAAATTTGTCAATAAACCACTTTACCGTGCAGTTGAAACAGTGCTTGTGTGTCAAAACCATTCTCTTCGTAACTTTTAATTCTATGTTTTCTATTCTTTAACTACTAGCAAAATTGATACAATAGTATGAGGCTGAAAGTGCCATTAGGGCATGCTGATATTCCCAGAGGAATGGGCTGTCTTTTGGTGAAAATGCTGGAGTGGGCCTTAGGAGATCTGGGCTCTATTCCAGGCTCTGCAGTCTTGGATGAGACAAAAAAGGCCAGATGCCTGAGTCCTGTTGATTTCAAATGCAGTCGTGAGTGCTCAGCACCTCCGAAACTCAGGACAAAATTAATTTGTTTATATCCCTATTTCTCCATTAAATGGGGATAATATTTTCCTACTTCAGCGGTGGTATGAGGATGAATTCGTTAACGTTTTGAAGTGCTCAGATACTACAACAATGCATGTCATAAAAAAACCTATAAATCAATAATCTGAAATTACTAGTATGAGACAAAATGATAATAGGTGAAAGTCATGTCTATTATATGATAGACTCTCCAATCCTAGTTTCTGAAGTCCAGGATGAGATTGTGCCTGCTCCTGCATGAGTGTTCAAGGACAGGGGATGAGTGTACAATAGGCCAGCATTAAACCAATGTAGGATGAAAAGCCACAGGTGCCATCTTTACATTTAAAAGTATAGCTCGCTAGTCATTGAAGGCCATGGCACGTCTACAAATAGATAAGTTTCTTCACTTCAACGGCCTATAGAAAATCTACACAACTGCCATGTCCCACCTCAGAGGTCAGTGCATTTCAGTGATGTGTCCAGAGACTTTTGCAAGAGTATCAGCATGTGCTTCTACATACTTTTATGGAGTGTTTGGGTGTTCTTTTGGAGGAAGGTACTTCCTAAACATAAGGTAGTAAAATTATTTTCCCAAGTAGCAAGTAGCTTTTGTATTCTACACAGTTGATAAATGGTTCAGAGACAGTAAGTGTTCTGTCATCATGAATTTATGTGCTATTTATTATAAATAGCACTGATAAGAGGAGTTCATTTTATATTCATGTAGATGCCATGTGTACCGCTATGGGTGTTCCATTCTAATTTGGGGCAAGTCAACAGATATAATAAATAAAGGTGTTACTCATCAAATCTTCAAGGGCAATATTTGTGCATCCTGTACTGCAGCTAAAGCACATGGTAAATGGAAATAACTTCCATTTAATTAATTAATAACACTGATATTAATAGTATAATTTCATGGCCTCTCAACTGACTATGGATCACAAGATAGAGTCAGGGAACAAGACAATTAATTTCATTGCTTTTTTTAAAAAATAGAATCTAAACTTGGTATGTTAGATGGAACTAAATTTAGTTCACCTGAGTACCATCAAAAAATACCTAGGTTTTAAGCTTCTCTAACAGGAAATGTTTTCATCTGTCTACTTCCCTTTATATTTGTAACTTCTGTGAATTGCAATCAAATTATTTTCTTTGTTTTGATTTCATTTTATAAGACACCTATCCTAGGCTCTAGGCATCCTGCCATCTATAAAAAACACAAGCCATAAAAATAAAACAGGAGTAGATTTCCCACACACCCATCCTCATCATAAATCAGTCAGTCAGTAAGGAACATAACCAAAAAAATCTCCCAACCCCTCACATTGCCAAAAGAAATCCCCTCAACTTCATCCATACTCTGGGTTAATTAATAAGTAAAACATGATTTTATTAAATACAGAAAGTAGGATTTAAGTGGTTCCAACAGACAGAACAAAGTGAATTACCAAGTAAAATAAAACACGCAAATCTAAGTCTAATACAGTAATAAAACTGAATACAGATAAAATCTCACCCTCAGAGATGTTTCAATAAGTTTCTTTCACAGACTGGATGCCTTCCTAGTCTGGGCACAATCCTTTCCCCGGTACAGCCCTTATTCTAGCTGAGGTGGTAGTTGGGGATTTCTCATGATGGCTGCCTCCTTTTCTCTGTTCCACCCACGTATATATCTTTTGCATAAGGCGGGAATCCTTTGTCCCTCTGGGTTCCCCTCCGCCCCCAATGGAAAAGCACCAGGTTAAAGATGGATTCCAGTTCAGGTGACATGATCACATGTCACTGTAAGACTTCATTACCCACTTGCCAGCACACACATATACAGGAAAACTCACAAGTAAAACAGAGCCATCTACAGACAATTGTCCTGGTTAATGGGAGCCATCAAGATTCCAAACCGCCATTAATGGCCCACACTTTGCATAATTACAATAGGCCCTCAGAATTATGTTTTATATTTCTAGTTTAAGATACAAGAGTGATACATTTATACAAATAGGATGACCACACTCAGTAGATTATAAGCTTTGTAATGATACCTTACAAGAGACCTTTTGCATGAAGCATATTCCAGTTACATTATATTCATATTCATCAGCATACTTTCATAAAATCATATAGAGTGCAATGTCACACCCCCGCTCAAAGCAGGACCAAAACCAACTAAATCATCCCAGCGAGGGCTTTGTCAAGGGTTAGATGACGGAGCAAGCAAGGTGCCTTCTTCCCCCGGTGGGAGGTGAACTCACACAGATGCACCTCTGAACCCCGGGGTCCTCTCTGACCAAGGACACCCTCCATGAGTGGGATATGGTGAGGAAGCAGAGAGGGGCACAGAAAAGGAACTTTTGGTTGTAGCACTCAAGAACATGAGGCAGAAGGCACTGTCCCATGCACTCTGGGGTAGGTGTCCTGCTCACAGTTTTATGATTATGAATCCCACTTGTGGCATTTTCCCTAGTTAATGTCAGGTGACTTCCCTCCTTTCATTAAAAGTTTCTTTTCTACACTCAGGGTCTGTGCTTGCGAGTGGGGAAGTATTGCCTCTCAGAGGCGCCATGGGGTGGTATGTAATTTTCCCAGGTTACTGGGTGGGGGCTTGAGACGGTTCTGTGTTGTATTGTTGAAAAGGAACGTCTAGATATTGAACCCAGCCCTGGTTGCTGCAGAAGGGTTACATAAACTAGGTAAATAGCTGAAAGGGCATGGGCCATCTCTTTGTATGTATTTGTACAGCAGTTAGCACCATGGGGGGCCAAGCCTAAATGGGCCACCTGGGTGCTACTGTAATACAAATATTAACAATAAGTCAAATTCAACACTTCAAACTCTATCCAGAAACAACACACAGCCACTCCAGCTCCCAGATCAGTAGTTTCATGTGTTCATCATGACTCTATTGACTACAATGGAGTTAAGGACAATTTCATACCAGCTGAGGACCTACTCCTAACTCCATTTCTGAACTGATTTTAAAGTGAAGCCACATGAAGAGCACATTTCAATAATCTAATCTGGAGCTATGACAGGCATGGATTATAGTAGTGAGATCTGAAAGCAAAACAAAAGGTCAATGTCACCTGCTCAAATGCAGATGGAAGAAAACTATCCTGGTCACTGCTGCTACTTGCTCATCTAGAAACAGCTGGGAATCCAAATAGTCCAAGATGATGTACATTTTGATGGACATCCACTCTTAGTCAGAGCAGCTCTTATCTCAGGCCCAGCCTCCAGCTGCTTTCTCCTGACCATCATCACCTGCTGCCTTCTGATCATCATCACCTCTGGATTGAATCTCAGTCAACTCACTCTCATCTAGGCCCTAAGTTCTAAAAAAAACAAAACACGGAGAAGGAGATTTTGTTGCTGCGTCTGAAGAGGACAAAGTGGACATCTAAAGCAGGATATTATCAGCATACGGAAACCTAATTTCCTCACTAACTCCCCTGATTGGCCTCAAATCATACAGAACAAGAGGCAGGGTCGGCTCTAGGCCCCAGCAAAGCAAGCAGTTGCTTGGGGCGGCAGATTTGCAAGGGGCGCAAGAATCCAGCATGGGAGCTGAGAACCAAGAGGGGGCCCTGGGAGCTGTAGTTCCTTGGTTAGCTCCCTGCCTATAGAGCCAGCCCTGGAGCAGGGAAAGAACTACATTTCCCAGCATTCCCTTGGCCACTACCAACAGGAAAGGGTGGGGGAAGGAATATGGTACTGAAATCTGCAGCTTGCTGTGAATGGTAGGAACAGAACCAGCTCTAGGTTTTTTGCTGCCCCCCCCCCCCTGCACCCCTGTATTGCCCCAGCCCTGGACTCTCCCCCCCCCCCCGCACCTCCTGCAGCCCCAGCTCTGGCCCCCACCTGCACTCCTCTGCTCCCTCAGCCCTGGGCTCTCCCCCCACCCGCACCCCCTGCCGCTCCAGCCCTGGGCTCTCCCCCAAAGAAAGAATTGGTTGGACTAAATGGACGGTGCACCTCTCTATCTGAAGCCTAGCAAGGGAGGTATGTGGATCTCACTAGAATTTAAAATGAAAAGTAAGGGAGGAGAGGCTCTGGACCTGGGCAGCTTTAGATACAGTACCAGGCACTTAGGAGGATTTCCACTTCTGAGCCATGGAAGCAGAAATTGACTTTTCCTCTCCAGATATAGCTAATATTCAGAAAGGGAATCTAGCACCTGCCTTCCAGATTTGAACACCCTCAAAATTCAGGAGTGCTCAAGCTCAATTTGGGCAGCTGTTACTTCATTTCCCCCAAATCAAATATACTGATCCACTGTAATTTGCTGTAGAAAAAGTAGAATAAATTGAGCAAGAAATGCTTCCCAGTGGTTATTAGGACTGGAATTGCTATTTTCAACAGTCATTGCTTTTTTTTTTTTAAGTTTTAGTTTTATTTGTTTAAAAGGAAGACCGTGATAGTGCATTCCCCATAGAAACAAAGAATGGAACAAAAGAATAATAAAGGCACCTCAACTTTTCCTCATTTATGTAGCACAGTCTTATAATATGCATCCAGATATCCTCCAGTCACACAAGCTGAAAATTGTTCCACTTTACTGCAGTTCTGTAATCATATGGGAACCAATCCTGTCTGTGTTCTGTGCACATCCAAAATTCCTACTGAATGACCCGCTCTGGGAGCGAGTTACCAGTGACCCAGGGCTGGGGCGGCAGGAGGGTGCAGTTGGGGGGGGGAGGGGGAAAGCCCAGGGCTGGGGTGGGGGGCAGCCCCAAATTTTTTTGCTTGGGGCAGCAAAAAACCTAGAGCCGGCCCTGACAAGAGGGTGGCAGCACAGAAACCCTCTGTTATCCTATATGAATGAGCCACTAAACTGGTCCATACAGATTTTCAGTTTTTCTGTCTACCTCTGCATTATCCCTAACAACGAACCCCCTTTCAAAAGTGAAGTTATGCTCATTTTATATTTGTTTATGTTTGTTTCTCTTAAAATTCATAAAAAGTCAGCCGTGTGCCACATCATTCTCAGACTAAGCTGTGCTTTCTCATCTAGCTCCTTCCTTTTTATTGCTTTTTTGAGTGATATGAAAGTCAAAAAGACAACAAGCCATATTCATCCCTGCTGTAAATACATTGACTTCAGAGGAGTTCCATCAGGAGTGAATTTGGCCTGATACCCTACCCTAAACATTTCCACATGATACCGTTGTGCATAACACGTCATTGTTAAAGTGTAAAGGAACCTTTTCTCCCAAGGCTAGTCTTAAAATGGTCACAAAAGTCTCCCTTTGCTCAAATGCTTTCCTTTTTTGAATATTTTTCATGTCCCAAGTTTTGCCCTTGTCATCTAATCTCCAGAAAAAAAGCATTATAAAATATGTTTTACTGGAGTGACTCTTTGCTCAAAGTCATTTTTCACCGATTTATATCAGACCACATACTAATAACATATGCACACTCACTACCAGCTTGTCTGGGACAAATGATAATTTTGACACTCACTAATGTATCACTTTCACAGCGTTTAAGGATTTATTATCTTGGAAATGTGCATGGGCACTGTAGAAGAATCAGAGCCTACAGCCTTTTAAATAATTTTCTGAAATCTTTTCTCTAATCAACATTATGTTCATTCTATCATCGTTAGGGAAACCATTAATGTTAAACAAAGAGCTATGCAGATCAGTTGTTATCGCTGTATAAACTGTTTTCACTTCGTGTGTTGAATTTTTCTTTAGGCTTCACTATATTTCTGTATCTCACATTATATCAATAAAATAAAACCACTGCAGAGTTCAAAATGTTGATAATGTTGATGTCCTAAGCATCTTTGACACAAAATACAGGAATTTTTTGCAAGATCAGATATGTATTTCCTTCCCCCCGCCCCTCCCCCGCCCATACCATTATATTGGCCAATGAAATAATTGAGTTTAGGCTGCAAAAAGGAGTTGTATGTTTAAAAACTTGGGGCCTGGACCCAGAGTCCTTACTCAGGCAAAACTCCCACTGGAGTCAAGGATCAGAAGTCAGTCACCCAACAGTCATGGGCCCTGATCCTGCAAATGTTTAAACACTTGTTTAACTTTACTTATAGAAGTAGTCCCTTTGGATCCAAGTTTGCAGGTTTCAGAATTTGCTTTTATGGCCACAATGCGAGATTAAAAAGTCTAGTGAAACCTAAAGAGAAATGTAGTGTAAACACACATCAGTGGGACTAGCATGTGAGTTAGACACATGTGGGTACATTACCTGAAGGATCAGGACCATGGTATTTATCAGCCTTGAACTTTAGAGAATTATTCCATTATAGAAGCAGTATGACTTGCCTTACTCTCCGGTTTTGCTTTCTTTCGTGTCCCTTTTGGTATTCTTTGTTGACTTCACATGCTGGCTTAAATGAAATGGAAGCAACTTTTCTGCTCATTGGAAAGATGAAAAAAATGGTGGTGGTACTTTTACTTATCCCATTTAAGGAAAAACCTTTTGGACATTCTTCACACCCTCCACACATCAATGCAAAATGACAGCAAAGCAGCAGAAAGCTCTAACACTAGTAATTGAAAACTGCAGTTCTCCCATGTTTAAATTCCTTTAGGCATTTCATGGCTATCTCTATCAAATTATACCATTGCACAGTTTTATGTATTAAATCTTCCTCTTTCTCCCTCCCCGTCACCCCCAATTTACAATACAACAAATAGGAGGCTCAGATACTTTCATAACTTATAAAATTAAAGTGATTGATGATAGGATTTTCCAGCTGCCAAGGTCTTTCAAGTGAATGATAATTTTTTAATGAAATAAATGTTGACTCAGCTGTCATAAAAGTTGATCTGCTTTACCATACAGCTGGCCT
The DNA here is from genome assembly GCF_002925995.2 of Terrapene triunguis. Lineage (NCBI taxonomy): Eukaryota > Metazoa > Chordata > Testudines > Emydidae > Terrapene > Terrapene triunguis. The sequence continues at coordinate 89,631 of NW_020714101.1, read as the reverse complement.
TAGATAGTGAAGTGAACATTCCATAAAGAATCAGTCTTTTCAGACAACTAACATCTAAAATAATTCTGCAAAAAAGAAATAAATTTTGGCAACTATGCCAATTTTTCTATGTATATCTAGTATTTTTGTTCGCTTATTTAGTACATCTAATTAAGAAGTTACCCACAGATGAATTGATTGGTTACATTTTACCAAAATCCTATTGAAATGTGATATCCATCTTGGTTTATGCTTTCTCTGTACTGGTAATTTACTAATATAAACCCCAATTCAGCAATAAACTTAAGCACATACTTAGGGTGAAGCATATGCTTAAATGCTTTGTTGAGTCACAGCCATACTGTAGTATAAATAGATGTATCGTTTTATTTTAATCAGCCTGTTTGACCCACTCAGTGATGTCACAATCCAGTGTTTGTTTTGCCACTGTCACTGCTATGGTAGTGATTTATTATGACATAGATACTATCCTGGTTTAGTGATGGGTAACTCTTAAAAGATTTGGATATGTATCCTTAAAAGAAATGTAGTAGGCTTGCATGTCTAGAAGATAGTGCAGAAGCTCAGTGCAGTATACATGCTGGTCCTCTGACTTCAGGTTCATTGAGTCTCACATTCATTTATTTAGCATAATAAGGCTATCAAAAGAAAGAAATCAGGGGCACCCAGCCCTGAAAACACAGTACCCCAGGTAGGACTTCATAAGAGAATTCCATCATAAGCTACAAACTATTCTTGGCTTACTGTAACTCATTGACCCATATAAATCGAACTTAATGTTGAATATCTTTTGTTCTTTTTTGTAAAAGTTCATACTTATTAAAAATAGCTACATATATTAATAGGCCTTGTTTTATATGTTTAGGTATCTAGCCTTATGTGAAAGTTAACATGTACACATCTGTAATCTCACACATAACACATGTGATGGTGATGAATTGTAGTGATGTCATCAAGGTCAGAAATATGAAAAATCAAATGATTATTTTAAAATCAACTTAATCTTATGTGGGATTACAAACACGAAAATGCTTTAATCATAATCATGGCATTACATGCATGGCATTTCTGCGAAACAGAGTTAAGACTATAATGCTTTAACTGTGCATTTCTTAACATGTTTGGATTTATTTTACGTGTATCCTTAACTCTAAGTTTCCAGAGTAATGTGTGCTTTGGGGATGATTATAGCATCCCTTTAAGGTTTCTATCTTTAAATTTGATACATACCCTCAGCTGTGACCCAGGAACCTCTTGATGCCAACTGATAGAGGGCACCAAGAGGATGGATGGGGTTTTAATTCTATGTTAAGACAGTGTTTGTCTGGAACTGTGCATGCATGTGCACATGCGCACGCATTTATATGGATATTGACACGTGTTCAATATGGGGCCACAGCTATTAAAAATAGTTTGAAAAGGGATTAAGGTTGGGTAAGTGTGACATCCTCTCAAGGAAATGGCAAGTTATGGGACACCTCTTAACTGAACCCTAATGCACCTATAGTTCTTTCCCACTAACAACAACAACCCAACATGTTCTCAAGGTACATCTTTCTGCCTCCGGCATGCAAGAAAATACACACCATGCAAATATTGGTGTCACACAAAACCTGAATTGTGACCCCCCTACCTCCATCACACATAATTAACACACCATAAACTTAACTAGTGCATGTCAACATTGAATATCTGCTAATGTTGCTGTGGTTGTAATGCTTTTGTCACCTGTTGGCAGATTTGAAGGTTGAGATGCTTTGTTGAAAAGGTAGCAGTCTTCAATCAGGGAACAATGGGAAATGTTGCCACCTTTGCTGGAGGCAGCCTCTTGGTCACATGGCAAGACTTTAGGGATATGGCAGCCCTCCTGCCTGAGGACAGAGTGTTGCTTCAGTTTGGAAACAGTAGGAAATGGCCACCATCCCTACTAGATGCATCCAATCATAGTTCACCACCTGCTCAATTTAAAGGTATGTACACTGGAGCTGGAGGTGCAGTTTCCTGTCCAGGCATGGACATGACTACCTGAGCTGGAAGTTACATCTTCATCTACAGTGTAGACATACCCTCACGTAGCATTTCCAATATGTACGTATTAAACTCTCCAGTATGTGGTGTACAGTTTATTTCTTTGTCTAGAGACTGTTTCATCCAGAGAACAAGAACACCTATTGTAGTGAACAATCTGCTCTGGCTAGAGGATAGAGATGCACAATTCCTGTTAGATCATCTAGGATAGTTTTAATTCTATGAGTCATGGTTTGTCTTCTCCCTTCAGTACAGAAATGACCTTTTTATAATAAAGTTGTTTTGTTGACTTTAAATCTATGCTAGAAGGGTTCACTTTGTTGTGCTTCATAAGACAAAGTGTTTTCTCCACAGGAGTGAGAGGAGATCAAAAACAGAAGGGATCTTGAAGTCCTCCTTTAGGAGAACAGCAGTCTAAGGTTGGGGTACTAGGTTTATATTAAAACCACTGGAGGGAACTTCTATAAAGTGTGAAAAGATCCTTCCACTTTTCCATCATCCTCATTCCCATTTCTACTGGCTTGGCTTTAGAAAGTCACTGATTGCAAGGCCTAATGCAGGCTCATACATGTTAACGCAAACTTATGGAGCCATACCTGTTATTTACTTTAGTGAGCCAACAAATCCTTTTCTTTCTTTCTTTCTTTCTTTCTTTCTTTCTTTCTTTACTTGAGGTGGAAGGTAGGGTATAGCCCTATCTGGGATGACTGTTGCCTTACTATAGGACACTGACCTTTCATTTTGAACATAACTGAAGTCAGAGGAAGTAAAAGCAATAGTACTGACTTTGTCACCTTGTGGCCCCGATTAACTTTGAATTGTGATGATCACAATTAAGATAAAAAAGGCTGACAGGATTCTTTTAACCATAAAATGTAAGCTATGAGACTGTTCAGCTGGGCCAATTTAAAAGGTGTACTTAATAGATTGCAATTTGAGTTCCATATTATTTAATATGTCAAAGGGCTAAGAGAATGTCATGGTTGATGATGAAATGTGTACTCTGTCTGTACTGAAGTGTAATGAATATCTTTATTGTAAAGAGAGAAAGTGATTCATAACAAAATTTCAAAGAACTACATAATGCACTAAATTGGCCTTTCACAAAGCCTCCGGTTCTAAAGCAACTAACTGAAGAAAATAGGACCTTCAGCTGAGACGGTGTGCAAATAGTATATATCTATTAATTCCTTTAAATTTGTTCTAATACCTAATGTTAGCAGCACTGCTGGGAGATAGAAAACAGCTATGAGAAGTTTAGATTTTGATTTGTCAAACATTTCATTAGGTTCAATACAAATCACATGCAACTTGAATACAAATGCCAATCAGTGTTCATCAGTGTTTGAGAATGAAATTCTTACAGCATGAGAGGCTAATAATGTTATTTCATACAAAATGAAAACTGACTCAACTGTACTAGTTAACAGGGAAAGGAAAATCAAAATATAGTAGTGTCAAAAATTTTGATGTTAGAACCTGGAAAACGATTAGTCTTTCAACAGGGAAGGTTACACTGAAAAAACTAGTCTAATTCATTTTGTTTCAACAACAAAGAGCATTATACACTGGGGATGTATCTATTGGCCCAATTGAGACCTGATGTAAGAGGATGCAACTCCATTGACATGTGTAGACTTCCTCCCATTTCCTCCAGCTTTAATTATGAGCCACTAATTTACACAATTGCTGTTATTTATTTGTAAAATGCTGACAGTTCTGCAGGATCTGTACAAGATACAGATAAAGACAAAATATCAGCCCTGAAGAGCTCACAATCTAAAAAACAGGCAAATATTACCCAAATCTAGAGCTGTTTGTAAACCAGAATTTCCATTCCACAGGAAATTCTGATATGCTGTGGAACACACTACATTAAAACATAAAGGCTAGATTATCTGAGACCCTTACATGAGAATGTGAGATAAGGTACAAAAAGAGGCCCCCGGCTGATGCATCTCATATAATGGCCTATCATCACTGCAGTCCCGGTGCTTTTTTATATTTATATATATATATATATATATATATATTTCAGTCCCAATGCTGTATGTATAGATTCATAAGACTGGAAGGGACCTTGAAGGGTCCAGTCCAGTCCCCTGCACTCATGGCAGGACTAAGTATTATCTAGACCAGCAGTTGTCAAACATTAGCAACCCGAGGACCCCCATTTCGATTTAAAAATGTTCACAGACCCCCAAGCGCTCCACCCCTTCCCCCAAGGCCCCACCCCACCTCTTCCCATCCCCACTCCACCCCTGCACCTCCTCTTCCCCACCTCTTTCCCCTCCCCTAAGCATGCCCCATCCCCACTCATCCCCATCCCTCCCTCCCAGCACCTCCTGCACGTTGCTGAACAGCTGTTCCCTGGCATGCAGGAGGCACGGGGAGGGAGGGGAGGAGTTGATCAGCAGGGCCCACAGACCCCCTGGAGTACCCTCGTGGACCCCCAGGGGTCTGTGGACCCCAGTTCAAGAAACGCTGATCTAGACCATCCCTGACAGGTGTTTGTCTAATCTGCTCTTAAAAATCTCCAATGATGGAGATTCCACAACCTATTTACTTTAGACCAGATCATTTTGAATTTTAATCCTATCCTCCAAAGCACTTGCAACCCCCCCAGCTTGGTATCATCCACAAACGTTATAAGTGTACTCTCTATGCCATTATCTAAGTCATTGATGAAGATATTGAACAGAACCAGACCCAGAACTGATCCCTGCGGGAGTCCACTCATTATGCCTTTCCAGCATGATTGTGAACCACTAATAACTACTCTCTGGGAACGGTTTTCCAACCAGTTTTGCACCCACCTTATAGTAGCTCCATCTAGATTGCATTTCCCTAGTTTGCTTATGAGAAGATCATGGGAGACAGTATCAAAAGCTTTACTAAAGTCAAGATATACCATGTCTACCATTTCCCCCCTATCCACACGGTTTTTTACCCTGTCAAAGAAAGCTATAAGGTTGGTTTGACATGATTTGTTCTTGACAAATCCATGCTAACTGTGTCTTATCACCTTATTATCTTCTAGATGTTTGCAAATTGATTGCTTAATTATTTTCTCCATTATCTTTCCGGGTACAGAAGTTAAGATGACTGGTCTGAAATTCCCTGGGTTGTCCTTATTTCCCTTTTTAATAGATTATATATGAGTATATAATATATAAATAACCTTTTTACTAGACTTTATCTAGCATTGCACTAACTGCATAAAAACATTTTTCCTCTGAAAATGAGGATGAGACATAAAATCTCTATTTACTCTTATTTTAATTGCCCCAAGTAAGGATTAAATTGCATAATCTTTTTAAAAAACTTTTTTTTTAAATGGCCACCATGACAAAAATGCATGTGTCCAAAAATGGAACCTAAGGGCAGGACACAAGACAAATGATATAGGCCATAAGGCAAAAATGGGGTGTGGAAACCTGTCAGATTATATAAGTATATATAGAAAGTTAAAACTACTGGATACAGAAAAGAGGGTGAAGAGTCCAAGAAGATAGTTGAAAATTATGTGTAAGAAAGATGCCTATGCTAGATCTTACACATGCCTCCATCCAGTAAGGTTGCCAACTTTCTAATTGTGCAAAACTGAACACCCTTGCCCCGCCCTTGCCCCTTCCCCAAGGTCCCCACCCCCCACTCACTCCAGCCCCCCCTCCCTCCATCACTCACTTTCCCGCCCCCATCTTCACTCACTTTAACTGTGTGAGGCACAGGGTTGGGTTGCAGTAGGGGGTGAGGGCTCCAGCTGGTGGCACAAGCTCCAGGGTGGGGCCAGAAATGAGGGGTTCAGGGTGTGGGAGGGGGCTCCAGGCTGGGGCAGGGGGTTGGGGTGCAGGAGGGGGTGAGTGCTCCAGCTGGATGTGTGGGCCCTTGGGTGGGGCTGGGGATGAGGGGTTTGGGATGCAGGAGGAGGCTCTGGGCTGGGGCCAAGGGGTTTGGAGTATGGGACTGAGCTCAGAGCTGGGGCAGGGGGTTGAGGTGCAGGAAAGGGTGCAGGCTCCGGCTGGGGGTATGTGCTCTGGGGTGGGGTAAGGGTTTGGAGTGCGGGAGGGGGTGCGGGCTATGGGAGGGATTTAGGGTGCAGGAGGTTGTTCTGACCTGGGCCAGGGGATTTGGGGTGCAGGTGGGGAGTTAGGGTGTGGGAGGGGGTTCTGACCTGGGGCAGGGGATTCGGGGTGTGAGCTCTGGCAGGCAGTTAGGATGTGGGAGAGGGTTCCGACCTGGGGTAGGGGGGTTGCGGTGCGGGCTCCAACCAAGCAGTGCTTACCTCAGGCAGCTCCCGGTCAGTGGCGCAGCAGGGCTAAGGCAGGCTCCCTGCCTGCCCTGGCTCCACGCTGCTCCTGGAAGTGGCCAGCATGTCTGGCCCCTAAGCAGAGGTGCGGCCAAGCGGCTCTGTGCGGTGTGCACTGCCCGCACCCACAGGCACTGCCCCCGTAGCTCCCATTGGCCGCGGTTCCAGTCCATAACACTGGTCACATGCATGTATTAAAAACCAATGCTTTAAAGTTGAGGTTTCATCACCCTTACTCTTTCTCGAAGTGAAAATGTTGGCAATGTTCAGTATATTTATTCAGTGAGTCAGCGTTCAGTTGTCAGTTTCTACATTTCAGCAATTTGACATAAGATTCAAAGGTTCATTTAATTTGGGGGGAAGGGATGAGAAAAGGATAAACAAATATTTTTATTTTGCCTGAACCAGTTCTCCCATCCTTAGTGCGCCTTGTAGTACATAATGGTAAAGTGACTATGCATTGAAGTTACTATTCACCCACTGTATCTATTCCTAAAACAGTTGCAATCCATATGGCAGCTTGAATCTAGCCCCCATTCAAAGAGAATATGGACATTATCCTGTCCACACAGAAGAGCAAGAGGACACATATAGATCACCCTTGCTCCTTACCTCTCTTCTAGCTCAGACTTTAAAAGAACCTATCCCCTTCAGAAAATCTGTCTCAAAGATTTACCAGGATATTAGATACGTGGAAATTCATGTTCTGTTTTTAAATGGGATACAGCTAGTGTCATTATGCAAATAATGGTAGTCCTGATATTTGATATGACTCTCTCCTCTTTCTGAAGCTAACAGCATTCAAATGAAGGGCACTGAATTGAACCACTGTGGCCCATATCACAGAGTAAAACACATCCATGTTCCTTTTATTTGCTTCTTTCTTTCTCTAAAAAATAATAGTGTCTGGTATAGAGGTTGTTCAGGAACTACAAATATTAGTTTATTAAAACAAAATTAATTTAATTTAAAGCATAAAGTAGGCTAAATATAAATCATCTGAGAAATTGTGTGTTTATCCTGAGTAATTACTTTTTAACACCTGTGCTCATTCTGGCCTCCACCTTTCCTTAAAGCCCACTTTTTTAATCACCAGGATCTTATGAAAAAGGTATGGCAGGAGTTCATTTAAAAATTAAAAATTCTTAGTTAAATAAAAGTTATTGCATGGGGTTTCCATTATTTAAACTGACTCAATCAGTGATTAGGTTAACCCAGACCATTCATACAACACAATTACAACTCCCAGAAAATCCACAATGGATATGACATCTTTGTGTCCCTGGAGACAGTCGAACAGTGGAAATGTCAACCAAAACATGAGATTCATGAGTGCAAGAGTTTTCCTGGTGATTGGCCCAAGAATGTGAAGATAGAAACCTAGGCACCATTGGCTGAGATAAGAAATTATATTCCCAATATTGGACCTGATTCTCATTTACCCCGAGGCCAATTTATGCTACTCTGGCAGTATAGAGTCCTTCGTGAAAATAAGAATCTGATCCATTATCCCAAGGGTTTTCTCCACAAATAGTGCAGACTGGGAACACAAATAGACTGTGTGACCAAAGTCACCCTTTGTATAAGGGACAATGCCATCATATTCGAGAATTTTTAGGTTCCAAATTATGCATGAGTAGGCTTTAATTTTGCATCTTTGATCTCTATGGAAGTATCACATGGACACACACTAAAAATCTGAGTTTGTGATGAGTTAATGGTAAATGTCAGTGTAAAGGATAGATTGGAAGTTATACTTGCAAGAATGTCATAGATTTGAACAGCTTATGGTTTGACTCTGGTTACTGAGGAGAAAAAAATCTAACATTGAAAGATAAGGGCATAGTAAAAGTATTAGTTTATTTACTAAATAGAAATGATAATCACCTATAAGTGGTTACAGACTTTGAATTATCTAGGGGTATGTCTACACTACGAGAGTAGTTCGATTTTACTTAAATCGAATATGTGGAATCGATATGGCAAAGTCGAACGTGTGTGTCCACACTAAGGACAGTAATTCGACTTTGTGAGTCCACACTAACGGGGAAAGCGTCGACATTGGAAGCGGTGCACTGTGGGCAGCTATCCCACAGTTCCCGCAGTCCCCGCTGCCCATTGGAATTCTGGGTCGAGCCGCCAATGCCTTCTGGGTAAAAAAATGTGTCGAGGGTGCTTTTGGGTAACTGTCGTCATCCGTCCGTCACTCCCGCCCTCCCTCCCTGAAAGCGCCGGCGGGAAATCAGTTCGCGCACTTTTCTGGTCAGTGACAGCGCGGACGCCACAGCACTGCGAGCATGGAGCCTGCTGCGACCATCGCTGCAGTTGTGGCCGTTGTCAACGCCTCGCAGCTTATCATCCACCTTTCCCAGAGGCAGATGCAGATAAATCAGGCGAGGAGGCTACGGCACCGTGGTGAGGGCCTGAAGTCTGAGAGTAGCACAGACCTGTCAGAAAGCACGGGACCCAGCGCCGAGGACATCACGGTGTCAATGGGTCATGTGGATGTTGTGGAACGGCGATTCTGGGCCTGGGAAACAAGCACGGACTGGTGGGACCGCATAGTGCTGCAGGTCTGGGATGAATCCCAGTGGCTGCGAAACTTTCGCATGCGGAAGGGGACTTTCCTTGAACTTTGTGAGGTGCTGTCCCCTGCCCTGAAGCGCAATGACACCCGGATGCGAGCAGCCCTGAGTGTCCAGAAGTGAGTGGCCATAGCCCTCTGGAAGCTTGCAACGCCGGACAGCTACTGGTCAGTCGCGAACCACTTTGGCGTGGGCAAATCTACCGTGGGGGTTGTTGTGATGCAAGTAGCCAACGCAATCGTTGAGGTACTGCTCTCAAAGGTAGTGACCCTGGGAAACGCGCAGGCCATCATAGATGGCTTCGCCACGATGGGATTCCCAAACTGCGGTGGGGCTATAGATGGAACTCACATCCCTATCCTGGGACCGGACCACCAGGCCAGCCAGTACATCAACCGAAAGGGCTACTTTTCAATGGTGCTGCAAGCACTGGTGGACCATAGGGGACGTTTTACCAACATCAACGTCGGATGGCCGGGCAAGGTTCATGACGCTCGCATTTTCAGGAACTCTGGTCTGTTTAGACGGCTGCAGGAAGGTATTTACTTCCCGGACCACAAAATAACTCTTGGGGATGTGGAGATGCCTATAGTCATCCTCGGGGACCCAGCCTACCCGCTAATGCCCTGGCTCATGAAGCCCTATTCTGGTGCCCTGGACACTGAAAAAGAACTCTTCAACTCTTCACATTGAGCAAGTGCAGAATGGTGGTGGAGTGTGCTTTTGGCCGTCTCAAGGGGAGATGGAGAAGCTTACTGACTCGCTGTGATCTCAGCGAAACCAATATCCCCATTGTTATAGCAGCTTGCTGTGTGCTCCACAATCTCTGTGAGAGCAAGGGGGAGACCTTTATGGCGGGGTGGGAGGTTGAGGCAAATAGCCTGGCTTCTGATTACGCCCAGCCAGACAGCCGGGCGATTAGAAGAGCCCAGCGGGACGCGCTGTGCATCCGGGAGGCTTTGAAAGCTAGGTTCCTGAGTGAGCAGGGTAACCTGTGACTTTTAAGTTTGTGTACAGAGAAGCTGAACCTGCCCCCGTTTCTTTACCCAGTTAATGTTGACTATCCTCTCCAGTTAAATACCCCCTTCACCCCCTTCCAACACACGTTTAAAAATAAAATCACTTCTATTTTGTTAATGAACACCGTTTTCTTTATTACTGTTTTCGCGGGAATGTTTTAAACCTGGGACGCAGACTGTGGTGGGGAGCGGGTGTAGTGTAGTGATGCAAATGACGCTAAAAAACTCCAGGAATGACAGGCTCCGCAGTGGTGGACTGGTTGTTTCAACGGAGCCTGCCACCCCTCCTGATCGGCACTGTGTGTATGTGGGGGCTATGTGACTTTGTGGCAGGGGGAGGACGGTTACAGATCCCCTGCTGCGTGGCTCTGTGATCCAGGATAAGGACCACTGCATAAGATCTGTAAACTGCCCTCCCCCACCACAAAGTCACAGAGCAACCCCCCGCCACACACACAGAACATGAAAACCACCTCCCAGACTGACCAGGGTAACTAGTGACTGCACTGTGTATGTGCCCTGCTGCTGGACCTGCCCCTGCCTCTGTACCCTGCTAAAGGTGACTGTCCTGTCCAATTACCAACCCCCTTCCCCCCCTTCAGACAGACTCTCCTCCAAAAGAACATGATGGAAACAGTAATTAACAGAAACGTATTTTTTATTAGCAACTACACATGAAACTGGGGGGTGAAACTTGGACGGGGGCTTGTGTGAGGCGGGAAGGAAAGGACTTGTCAAATTTTGGGGAATGAGAGCCTTCTAGTACTAGAGCAGTCTGCAGGGGTGGAGTGAGAGTTTTCACGGACTCTGCCGCCCCTCCTTCTTTGGACTTTGGGTGAGGGGGGTATGGGACTTGGTGGTGGGGGAGGGCGGTTACAGATAGACTGCAGCGGGGCTCTGTCCTCCTGCCTCCGTTCCTGCAGAACATCCACAAGGCGCCAGAGCATGTCCGTTTGCTCCCTCATTAGTCCAAGCAGCGTTTGAGTCGCCTGCTGGTCTTCCTGCCGCCACCTCTCCTTCCGTTCCATGTGTGATCGGTGCATTTGGGACAAGTTCTCCCTCCACTGGGTCTGCTGTGCTGCCTGGGCTCGGGAGCAGCCCATAAGTTCCGAGAACATGTCCTCCCGTGTCCTCTTCTTCCTCCGCCTAATCTGCGCTAGCCTCTGGGAGTGTGATGCCAGGCTAGGTTGTGAGACAGTCGCAGCTGTGGCTGTGGGAATGGGAAAAAGGGAGTGAATTCCTCAGAAAGATAAATGTAGTTGTGAACAAAGAACATAGTCTTTCTCTGTGAACAAGACCATGCACAGCACCTATCACATGCGCACTCAGGACAAGGTCGAATTTTCGGCCTTCGCATTCAGTGCCTGGGGTCTTACACTGCAGATCTGAGAAGCGGGGCAGGACACCGGAATTTGTGTAGCAGGCAGACATGGTAAGCCGTAGACTTGTGGCTGCTTAAAACTTTAATAGTAGCACTGGCCTCCTTTCAGATTGAAAGCAATGCCAGTCCCTGCTGCCAGCAATCCGGCAAGCATGAACTCTGCCCCGTCCCACCCCCTCGCGGCTGTCCCAGGGAAAGATCCCTGTATGCTGCCCCTCTCCCGCCTCCACCGCGTGGCTGTAAACCGGCGGTTACAGTTCTGTAAAGGAACGGGCAAGCAGTCCCAATACTAACATTCCCCTATCTAATTCAAAGCAGGTCACCATGAGCGACATCACCCTGATGAGGATCTCAGACACTGATAAAGAAAGAATGCTTCGGGAAAGTCTGCAAAGACCAGGGCCGTATGCCGCCATGCTCTGCAGGGCAATGATCCCGGAGTACTTGCTTGTCTCCTGGCGTGGAAATGTCTGCTACTACGGAGGACCCAATAAGGCTGCTCTCCCCAGGAACCTGATGCAAAGGCTTTCCAATTACCTCCAGGAGAGCTTCGTCGAGATGTCCCAGGAGGATTTCTGCTCTATCCCCAGACATATAGACCGCATTTTACTGTAGCTGCACTGGCAGGTACTAAACAGTAGAGCGGCTTGGGCAGAACAATCATGCGAAACCGGACATTGGTAGATTTTTTTTCAATAGTTGCACTGCCCAGGACTGAAACATTAAGCGCCTAGGGCAAACTAATCATGAAAAACCCATTGTTGTTATTATAAATATTCCTGTTCTGTTAAAAATAAATGTTTAGATGTTTAAAACACTTACTGGCTGATCGTTCCCCTGATTCTGTGTCCGGGTTAACGGCTGGGGACGGTTGGTAGGGGATCTCTGTAAGGGTGATGAAGAGATCCTGGCTGTCGGGGAAATCAGCGTTGTAAGCGCTGTCGACTGCCTCGTCCTCCTCATCTCCTTCCTCATCTTCCCCGTCCGCTAACATGTCCGAGGAACCGGCCGAGGACAATATCCCATCCTCAGAGTCCACAGTCAGTGGTGGGGTAGTGGTGGCGGCCGCACCTAGGATGGAATGCAGTGCCTCATAGAAACGGGATGTCTGGGGCTGGGATCCGGAGCGTCCGTTTGCCTCTTTGGTCTTCTGGTAGCCTTGTCTCAGCTCCTTGATTTTCATGCGGCACTGCGTTGCATCCCGGCTGTATCCTCTCTCTGCCATGGCTTTAGAGATCTTCTCGTAGATCTTTGCATTCCGTCTTTTGGAGCTCAGCTCGGAAAGCACGGACTCATCGCCCCACACAGCGATCAGATCCAAGACTTCCCGATCAGTCCATGCTGGGGCCCTCTTTCTATTAGATTGCACGGCCATCTCTGCTGGAGAGCTCTGCATTGTTGCCAGTGCTGCTGAGCTCGCCACGATGTCCAAACAGGAAATGAGATTCAAACTGCCCAGACAGGAAAAGGAATTCAAATTTTCCCAGGGCTTTTCCTGTGTGGCTGGTCAGAGCATCCGAGCTCGGACTGCTGTCCAGAGCGTCAACAGAGTGGTGCACTGTGGGATAGCTCCCGGAGCTATTAGTGTCGATTTCCATCCACACCTAGCCTAATTCGACATGGCCATGTCGAATTTAGCGCTACTCCTCTCGTTGGGGAGGAGAACAGAAGTCGAATTTAAGAGACCTCTATGTCGAACTAAATAGCTTCGTGGTGTGGACGGGTGCAGGGTTAATTCGATGTAACGGCGCTAAATTCGACATAAACGCCTAGTGTAGACCAGGCCTAGGTCTGTATTTCATCTTGAGATTTTGGTAAATATATCATGTGTGTACAACTTTTAAGAGACATGTCCTCAGTTAATGCAAATCAGTGGCGCACCACTAACTTCAATGGAGCAACGGCAATTATCACCAGCTGAGCATCTGGCTCTGTGTTTAGAAAGCCCTGCTCAAACCTTGATAACCAAAGTGTTATTTAATCAACTGTTATGTGCAAATTATCTCATATATACTCCATTGTGTTGCAATTTTTGTTTCAGTTATATGGACACTTTGGGAAGTTCTGAATTATAATTAGTTTATCAGATCTTAAATACTTGGCCCAAACTAATATGTACCTTATTCACCATCAGTATGAGATATGCTTTCAGGGTTAACTGTATGCAAATGTCTCAGTTGAGGAATGTGCATTAATCCAAGAAAAACAGGGTAATTAGCAGAAATAAGCAGGTTATTTTTTCTGAAAAGTTACTTACTCAATCGTTTAGGTTTTTTTACAAAAAACAGTTTTACAAAACTGAATGTACACAATTTAACGATGACCAGATATTAGTCTAATTTGTGCTCTGGCAACCTGTGAGCTACTTACCATAGTAAGCATCTCATGACATGCATACACAGCATTCTTTCCTTAAGGAATACGGGTGGAATATAGAGCACTACTTTGCATAGTTATTCAGGCACAAATCTAAACCTGCGCTCCAACAGGGAGGTACTTTAGGCAATAGAACCAGCGTAGTTCTGTTGTGCAAGGGAGGCAACCGGAATCTAGCAAATATACAGGGGTGAACACATCCTCAGATTGTATGTCAGGGTTCCTTGTATGACTGTACAGCAAGAGGGCACAAGCAGAGCACCAACTGGCTGGGAAAGGAGAAAAGTGAGATGTGTGGATGTTCTGTTCCTCTTCTGTGTGATGTGGTTACATTAGGGACGTGCATAACAATTTCAGTCATGATGCTCCTTGGAACAGCCCTACGGTTATTCCATGGGCATGGCGGCATGATGCCTCCTGCCCTTCATCATCTCTCCAGTACCAACTACACATACTCAAGCTGCGTATTAGGCTGAGAATTTGTTTCTTTTTTTTTAAATAAAGTAATCATATTTATTTCCAGGGTAAAAATTTCCAAAGCACTTAGATGTTATAGGAGCCTAAGTCTCATCTTCAAAAGTAGTATCTATAGCTTTTTTTTTCAAGTCTCCAACAAGCCAACAGAAACTGATTAAACATTTGAATAGGTCTGGATGTGACACTCTGACGTTCAACCTAAACCAGGAAGAGGCTGTCACCATCTACCCTGCTACTCTGGGTGTCTTAAATGCTATGGTGCTGTAGCTCACAGCCCACACCAACAGCCAGCCTTACAAACATGCAGGTCACACCCTGGCTTCCACCACCCAGTTACTTTTTGCAGAGTGGTCCTACCCCCCAGTGCTTAATTTGTAATGAAAGAGATGCCAGGGCTCAAGAAATTAGGTGCTGGGGCTCAAGCAATTTTTTTTTTACTTTCATAACTGATGCAGCAAGCCCAGAGGTGCCAGGGCAATGAACTGCCAAGCCTAGAGGTGCCGGGGCTTAGCCCTGGCAAGCACTGGCACAAATTAAGCAGGGCCCACCATCTTCCCAGTCTTGAATTTTCCCCAAACTGTCTACCACTGTGACAATCTACTGAGGTTTCCAGAATTGTGAGTTACTGAGTTACCACTTTTCAGAGTAGCAGCCGTGTTAGTCTGTATCCGCAAAAAGAACAGGAGTACTTGTGGCACCTTAGAGACTAACAAATTTATTAGAGCATATTGAGTGATATGCATCCGAAGAAGTGGGTTGTAGCCCACGAAAGCTTATGCTCTAATAAATTTGTTAGTCTCTAAGGTGCCACAAGTACTCCTGTTCTTTTTGAGTTACCACTCTCAGCCTCAATAGTGAGAGTTTTGCTACTGCTACTGCTAAACTGTGTGGCAACTCCCTGACATACCAGCTTGTATGCCTTGCCAGCAAACTCTACAGGACTCTGCCAGTCCAAACCTTGCCTTGCTGGTAACAAATAGCGAACCCCAGCTCCTGAGCTTCCCAGAGACATCTCTCTGAAGTGTCCAGCCCGCTCCTGGAACACTTACAGAAGTTGTTTGTTGCTCTTTTAAAGAGTCAATGCACGGCAGCTCATTAGCTCAACTGGGGTTTAACACACTTATTTCAATTACAGCGCTGAATTGGTTTATAGTAAAACAAGTTTCCTTAACAAAAGGACATAGGATTAAGTGATACCAAGTATAAGAAATAAAGATAGAAAGGATTACAAACAAACAAAAGTAAAAATAGACTTCTAAGACTAAACCTTAATTTCAAAAATCTTTACCTAAACACATTTCTTACCTAAACTCAGTTCCCAGAAACTTCAACACCCTTGGTTGAAGGATCCAACATTGAGTGATTTCAAGAGCTCTAGCTCCTTGAATCCCTCAAGTGATGGATTCCAAAAATTGGCTTTCTGTTACTGCTTATACCTCCCAAAGTTCATTGACCCCATTAAGAGGCAAGAAGACTTCCTGTGGTTCTTCCCTTCCTGCTGACTTCTTATCCCCCTGCTGAATTGCTTGTAAATGGGGCTTCCATTGTTTTGGTTCCATAATGCTTAATTTACACTGAGGACAGGTAGATAGTCACTTTCCCTCCTGTCTGGGAGAGTACCTGTTTCTCCCTGTGTTTTGTCAGACTTTAAGCATAATATCAGTGAGTATCCATAATTTCTCATAGTGTTGATACAGACAATTCACAATGATATTAATCACTAGTGTGTCACAGCATTTTATAAAAGATTTTACTCAATACGCTTTTATAGAACAGTAATATTATATACAATCAGTTGATTCAACTGCTTATCATTTGAGTTTCAGATTCCCTGTCTTTATAGCCCAGTTAACCATTGAAATGTGTTCTCAGATAAAATTCCTGTTCTCCTGCTGGGAAGAGATGCCATGCTTCATGCTGTCTCCTCCGCTGCTGGTGATAGTTGAGTCATTTCCTCCTGCCCTTGTTAGCTTTGTTTACCTTTTATGCAAATGCACCTTCATTGTCTCTGCCTGACAGACAAGCAAGTACATTCTTTTGTTTAAGGCAGAATGTGATTTGCATTCCTTGCTAAAAAAAATGTCAGAACATAATTTTAGCACATATTTATAATTCTTTGTACACATGCCATATATACATTATGCAACAATATTAATGATCAGTGCGTTATTATTTCTCCAATGATATTATTTCTACATTTTGGGTATATGTTGTAACAGTGTTCAGCATAGTGAGTATGTCAGGCCTGACAAGAGTTGCTGACAGTAGTGAGCCACCAATGGGACACTGTCACACTGGAGTTGAAGACTTTCTGAGGAGGATGAGATCTTCTGAATTTGTCCCTTCTGTTCTTATCCTGTTTCTTATATTAAACGTGGCATGAACTGTGATATATGTCACTTGGAAGAATGTATGTATAGAGGACCAATCATAGTAATATCTTGGTGCTGAATTTATGGGAGCATCTAATTATTATTTGTTGTCATGGACAATGTGTGCCATGTTGTACAAGATGTAAAGAAAGCTCTGGCTGCTGTTCAGTAGGGCTTACATTCTCAACTGTTTTTTAAAACTCTTTCAAAATACATCCAGTTTAAAAATCTGTAGGAACTAATTGGTTTAAATAAAATAAATTAATTAATGGAGATATCCTATCTCCTAGAACTGGAAGGGAAATCATAGAGTCCAGCCCCCTGCCTTCACTAGCAGGACCAAGTACTGATTTTGCCTCAGATCCCTAAGTGGCCCCTTCAAGGACTGAACTCATAATCCTGGGTTTAACAGGCCAATGCGCAAACCACTGAGATATCCCTCCCCCTGTGGTTAAATTAAGCTGTTGGCCCTTGGTGCTATGTGCCACACCAGCAACACTTCCATGGAGGCAGCTATTAAGTAATGATTTGGTCTCATCTACAGCTGCATTTCTATGTGTGCATTTCTGTATCTGCCCACAATATGAACTCTTTAAACTGTGCCAGAACCAATTTACTGAAATATGCTTGAACCCTACCAAGGCATGAGCCTTAAACAAGATTCTGAAGTTCCTATGCTGTTTAAGTCCCAGTCCTGCTCTAACTGAAGTCCCAGTGACTTCAGTGGAGCAGGACGAGGCCCTTAATGTACTACTACTGCCACCATCAGAGACCAGAATATGCTACTATGCACATGCCAAACTGATTCTGAAAACATTTTCATTAACATTGTTTTGAACTTATTTCCAAAACCATTTGAGTTTCAAACCTATTGCTGTTGGACTTTTAGTTTTGATAGGTTCTTTCCTCTCCACATTTAGAAATGACCCTATGACTAGTGTAAATCAGAAGGAAAGTAAAACTGGAGTAGGAGATAAGAATATGGAATCCTATAGCTATATGGAGTGTGTGTTGTGAATGCTAACCCACAGTCTTGATGTGTACCAAAAGGAAATGTTTGGCTTCAAATCCATCTGTTATAAATAGGGTGACCAGATGTCCCGATTTTATAGGGACAGTCCCGATTTTGGGGTCTTTTTCTTATATAGGCTCCTATTACCCCCCACCCCCATCCCGATTTTTCACACTTGCTGTCTGGTCACCCTAGTTATAAAACATGTTTATACTTATCTCTTACTTTAAAAAGGGAATTTAAAATATTGTTTTGTAGATGACAACAATATTAGCTAAAGCTACATCTCTCTTAGTTATATTCCTTTTTTCTTCTTTGTCTGGATAAACTTTATACAAATCCCATCCCTTGAGCAAAACAATAAACAGGAAGGAAAGAGCCTTAAATCGGCCAGACAGTGGAAAAAATATTGGCATTTTACTGTAACTGATTGTGCTACTGAGATTAGAATGTAGAATTCAGAACTGAAGCCTTCATTTATCAGACAAAAAGCTAGTGGGATGGAAAGGAACTAAGTAATTACCTCAGCAACTCATCTGTCAGCCCTCTCACAATTCTTCAGCTAGGGTTTAGTGAAAGAAGATTCCATTGCACAGCAAAGATTAATTGTAACATGGGGAAGTGAAGCTCTTTTTGGTGAACCTGCATTTAACAGAACTACATCTTATTAGGCTGTCATTCCATATTTGGTTTTCTCCTTTATTCTGTATTGTCCTGAAACATCTAATCAAAATAGACTTAAATTCTGCATGAATTAGAAGTCCCTGTAACTCCAGTCAGATTATCATCCACAATCAACACTAATACATAACTAGTAATCACCAAAAATTCTGCATCTCTTTATTATAATCTCTTCTTTTCAGAACTTCACCACCATTCTCTCCCTTAAATGTAAAAAGGGGGCTACTGCCTTTTGGATGTTCACATGTAACTTCCATTTGTATGGGAGTTATTCCCATATCTTGGTGAGAGTGAATAAACCCACAATCTGTATGTTTAGAAACCAAATTCAAAGCATAAGTGTAAGGGCATAGTCAGTTGACTAACAGTTCTTTTCAGTAAGTGTCTGACCTACGGTATCTGAGATGTTGCCATAAGCCTCTTTGCATCACCAATCTTCAACCAGAGTAGAACAAAAAAGGCTTAAGTCTTGGAGAAATTAGAGGGTGAAAGCCCTCCCTAATGTAGGTAATATTTGAATAAGTGCTCTGGAGTCAGGTTTGCCATGAGAAAAGTCATGGCACTTTTATTAACTATATATACACATAGGTCAGGTCAGGTGCCTTGACCCATCTAGCTTTGGGGATGCTTTTTATGAACATTTGAACTGTCTCTCCCATACTAACATTACCTCATCTCATTTGCATGGTAACTCCTCTAAATAAAACTTTATTTTATTTATTTAGATTTATAAGTGAAATAAAGGCATTCAGGCTTCGATGGCTGAGTCTTAAATACTATCCTAGACCTTGCAAATAGTCCAGTAGCTGCAACAGTTTCTCTTCCTAATGAAAGTTTGCATTCCAGTAGCTTTTTATCATCCTAGTTCTAATGAGCTACCAGCTGACGCCTCATCTCATTTTCTCATGGAGGTTCTTCTGCAGTCTTTGCAGTGAGAACAGACATCTATTTCGTCCATTGCTCAGTAAGACATTTTTAACCATTTCCCTACCAATATCCATTGTGGTCTATTCAGCTAATCATAATAACCAAAATTCTTATGTAACACTATTTTGAATATGCCTGTTTCATCAAAACTCCACAAATACAGAGAAGAGAGAATAAATTAGGAAGATTAGAGCTGTGCACATAATTGTTTTCCTCCCTCCTCCCCCAATTCACTGGTAGTTCTGGAAAAACGGGATGGGGGCAGAGGAGCAGAATCATTTCTGGGTGACCTAAAACAAACTTTTTAAAAAATCAGTGAATTGAAGGGTTAAAAATAGTTTTGTATCAAATGGAATATCTCATTTTATTTTTGAGCTTTTTAAAACATAATTTTATTTTAAAATAAAATTGAAGTAATATTTGAAACAAAGGTGTTTTGAATCAAAATGTTTCAGCTTGAAAACATCAATAAAACATTTGATTTTTTAAAATTTTTTGTATTTTTTGATATTTACCAAAACCATTTGAAATCAGTACGAACTTATAAAATGTTAGATAACCCAAGACTGCATTTTTCAGCAAAAAAAAAGTCAGATGAAAAATTTCACCCAGTTCTAGTGAGGATTCCCTTTCGGTTGGGGGGGAGGAAGGTAAATTTCAGTAGGCTTTTGGAGCAATAATCTTTCAGGAAGTCTGTGTGTGTGTGGGGATGGGGGGCGGGGTCCTTGAGTGGAGATGTTCACATATATATTCTAATGTAAGGTACTTACACCCAGAGGGTTTTCTTTGAAAATAGAAAAGACTAACCCTCAAGGATATTGAGCTCCATTAGAGAGAGAATGTTTTCTTTTAGTTCTTAATTTTTGGAGATAATGGCAAGTAACTAATGTAACAATTCCACACAATATAGTCTAAGCAAAATTAAGATGTTTGTTTTTACAAGTGACTTTTTTTTTTCTTTGAGACGAACAGTAAGGGTCCTTGTTTTGTTTTTTTCCCCTTCTGGCACAACAGCCCAACATGAGGTGAATCTGACTGCAAGACCTGAGCACCTTCTGCTAGCAGGATTTAAGAGCGCTACAGAGGCAATTTCTTCCCCTAAATTGCCTATGAAGAGATTAAGATTATTGGTATTTGAGATGGGTTTAATGTTGCATCTAGCTCTCTTGCACTGAAAAGCGATGACTGATCTAAAGACATGGGAAACAAAGGGGAGAAAATGAAGGGGTGCTCAAGGATCCCACTGAAAAGAGGGATTTGATTAAACAGGTCAGAATTCAGCAAAGTACTCAAACATGTGCCTTTTAATCAGGGCCGGCTCCAGGCACCAGTGAAGGAAGCAGGTGCTTGGGGCGGCCAATGGAAAGGGGCGGCACGTCCGGGTCTTCGGCGGCAATTTAGCGGCGGATCCCTCAGTCCCTCTCTTCCTCTTTGAGCTGCCGCCAAAGTGTCGCCGAAGTGGAAGAGAGGGAGCGAAGGACTCGCGATTGAGCTGCTGCCGAAGTGCCGCCAATCGTCTTTATCTCCCCCCCCCCCCCCCCCCCCCCGCTGTTTGGGGCAGCAAAAAAGCTGGAGCCGGCCCTGCTTTTAATCAATGGGACTATTAATATGCTTAAAGTTTGACACATTCTCAAGTATCTTGCTGCATCAGGGCCTAACTCTTTCAGAGTTTTAGTGGCTAATAATGTGTTTCAATATTGCAATAAGAAAAGTTGTTAAATGGCTGAATAACTGAAGGATGATAGTTTAAAACTGTGAACTAAATCCTACCTGCTAGTAGTCCCAACTGACTTGATTGGGACTATAATCGAATGTATTGGCTATACATGCATGAGTAAGACAAGCTTGCTTTGGACCTGTGGCTCTTGTACTGAAGAAACGGGTCCAGTTTTTGAGTTATTTATTCATCTACTTGTAGTTAGAGCATGATTTAACATTACTCTCTCATTTTAATTATATTAATTATGGTCGCATTGTTTTTTAAAAAATGCAGCATTCTTCCATCTTTGTAGTTGTTTCCATCAACCTAGGGCTAAGCATCATCTAGTTATGAGTGCCACTTACAGAGCAGTTTGAAACTACCAATTTGGAATCCTGAAATGATCACTACTACAACACGGGTGTTTCAAAATGTTTGAAAATTTCAGCTTCTATGAAATTCCTATTTGCTCTTTGAAATTCTTGTGAATTTTGAAAAATCTAGCAATTTTTACTATAAATATGCACTGAAATCTACATTTTTCACCTCTCTTTGAACTGGCCAATGGAATGCTAAGTGGAAAACATGTTCAATTGTCTGTACCAATCTACAGAATGATTCTCTAAAATTGGACAAATCATTATAGATAGATTGCATGCCATGAATTAGATGTTTATCTTGGTTCCCACACATTCCAGAATCTATTAGTCAAGAGAGAGAATCTTCTGATATACTTATTACTGTATTGTTTCCTACAATCTTACTGAAATTGTTACTGTCAATCTATGATGCTGAGAAGAGCAAAACTGGTGGTTAAACTGTGTTCTTCCACATGCCCTGATGAGTATCCCCTGGAATGCATTGCAATTAGTACCAATGGCTACAGTAGTAAGAAAGGCCAGACTTGTTCTAAAGGCTGGAGGCCAGTTATTTCTGAGGTTCCTCCTCCACTGTCTCAATCAGATGTCTCTGAATAATCTCTGTAGTTTTCTCAGTGCTCCAGTTCTGGGGGAATATCATCAAAGTTCTTAACTCTGACATCTGGAGTCCTCAGGTCTCTTTGACTCAAGTCAGTATCGGTTATGGGTACAGTATGAAATCAGATAATTATCTGCTTTTGGCAAGGGATGAAGATCACATCATTTGCTTTGATACCTTTGATTCTAAAGTGTTGCTGATTATGTCTGAAGGTCCCTGCCAGGGATTGACAGATCACCCCTTTGAATGGCTCCTCTCCTTTCTGCAACACTCTCTGCATGGAGCTACACCTTACACCAGTTGGAAATTAAGACTAGTGCGTATTCAGTGGCCCATTGAATACCGGGTGTTTCTTACTAGAATCTCCTCACAGACATGCTGCACAGTGCCACAAATATCCTCCATACACCCCAGTTCAGCCTTCCTTTTGTATTTTGTTCATGCTTCTCCAGATAGATCAACAGGTGTCTTGAGTAACAAAAATGAGAACTACCCTTCTTTGTTACTGAGTCTTAGTCCAGGATTTAAACTGGAAACATGAACTGTTTTCCTAGTGCATTTTTAACTTATCTCTCTTTTTTTAAGTCATAAATAATATTAGCCCAGATTTTTGGAAGTCTTAGAGTACCTCTACACTGCAGCTGGTAGCATACTTCCCCCCTCGGCTAGACAGATGGGCACTAGCTCTGCTCAAGCTACCATGCTAAAAATAGCAGTTTAGCCGGGGATAGCATGGTTGACAACTTGAGCTAGCCACCTAAGCACAAACCCACCTGGTCTTCTTGGATATGTACATGAACAGCCAACCTGAGCTACTGCCAATGCTACCCCCAGCTATACTGCTATTTTTAACAAGTTCTCTCAAGCCGCATGTTGGTACAGCATGTATCTATCTACCCAAGCTGGGACGCATGTTCCCAGCTGCAGTGTAGACACACCCTTAGTGTAAAGGCCAATGACTGAGTGGATATCGAAGCTGAATGACTCTCTCCCCCGTAGACATGGTCTGTCTGCAGCACAGTATAGTGGGGAGAAAGTGAGGACTTAATGGGCAATAGAGAATGAACGCCCCTCTCCAACACAGATGGTCCAGCTTCGCATAGGATAACGTATAGAAAGATTTTTCTTTCAGAATGTCTGAGAGCCTAAGGTATTTGTTTAGATCTATTTCATAAGGGTAAATAAACAGCAAGAGGGGAAAACATACAAAGCCGCTTCCTGTACTGTGCAGATACCTGTTCTCTGAATAACAAGTAGGATGTCAATCTTGAGCTGTGAGTTCAACAACTTTCTTCACTTAAAAAAATTGCAACGTTTTCTAGTCAAAAAGACTTTTACTCACCCATGCAGGTGGGTAGCTTGGAAAAAATGTGAATCTTGATAAATTCCTAGTATTATTCCAAAGATCTAGAGTAAGTAACACATTACTGAAACTGATGGAATGACTCTGGATTTAAAACCAGTGTAAGAAAAACTTGGCCCATCAAGTTTAAGGAAGTTCTTTATTTTCCTGAGCCATCTCTGGCTGCAAAATTTACAGCTTTTTTTGCATCGTTGAACAGCATGAGGAATAAGTGGAGCCACTGTAGCAACTTTGTCCATGTCATTGTTCTGTCTTCCTGGATCAGGTTTTCTCCAATAGGTTGGATATTCCTTGAAATTATTTACATGACCAATAGCGTGAGATGCTTCTTGCTTATGAGTGGTTCATCTACAGGCATTTTTTGGATGCAGAGAAAGGTTACATGGTCTTTGTTACACTGATTCCCTTTAATGGAAGTCAATGAAGTACCAGGCACATAATATTTAGTATTAGCCAAATAATATTTATACAAATTTCATGATATTTTAAAAATAAATCAGTAAATATTTGGATGATTATTGGGTCCAGAACTGAATGCAAATTTTTGAAAGGCTTTCAACTCTTGAACAAGACTCTTCCTGTCAAATCCAAGTTCTCCATCTTTGATCTTTAACCTTCCCCCTGCCCAATTCCTCTTGTACTCTTTTACCAATTGGGCCCAAAGATTTAATGTCTTCACTAGAGAGCTAGGTGGTGCTTTGAAATGCAGTGAGGAGCTAGATATCTCTTCTAGATGTGCAGGAGGAGCTCAGTTCTGCCACTGTAGTGCATTTCCTAGGGCTAGACTGTGACATAAGAGTGTCACCTGCAGGGACCTGATCAGACATACCTTTGTTAGGTGAAACAAGTTGATTGGCAATGGATTCCACTATGTCTGAGCAGATCAACAAGACATGAGGAGTTCATATAAAAGTAAAATATTGGGGACCAAGTCAACAGAGATGTAGAGGAGCATTTTATTTGTAGATAATATGCAAACTCTCAAACTAGCCAGCAATCTGTGGATGTTTGCCAGAGGTTGTTGTAAAGGCCAAGACTATAACAGGGTTCAAAAAAGAACTAGATAAGTTCATGGAGGATAGGTCCATCAATGGCTATTAACCAGGATGGAAAGGGATGGTGTCTCTAGCCTCTGTTTGCCAGAAGCTAGAAATGGGCGACGGGATGGATCACTTGATGATTACTTGTTCTGTTCATTCCCTCTGGGGCACCTGGCATTGGCCACTGTTGGAAGACAGGATACTGGGATAGATGGACCTTTGGTCTGACCCATATGGCTGTTCTTATGTACTCAGTAGAACTGTCTGGGAACAGACAAAAAAAACATACATTATTGCAGCTAAAATACTAGTTTACACCAAATAGTAAAGTGTGTGTGTGATATATAGAATTGGAGTTTAAACATACAGAGCCTGATTCACCACTACATTACTTCAGTGCCATATCAGTATATATCAGTATAACATGCTATAAAACTGGTATAATGTTTGGCCCAAAGTCCTTTTGGAGATTTTAAAAACCTCATCACAGATTGCAGTTGAAAGGGTGGGGACAACATAGTTTTTCCTACAACCCTGGCTGCAATTTGGGGAAAACTTTGCTCCAATCATGGTGGATGTGAAGTGCCTTGTGCTGCAGAACCAGTGTATTTCCACTTCCCAATGGGACTGGTTAGGGATTGTCAAGATCGAAGAAGGCTGCATGAGGAATGTACATCCTCTGCATGAAACTGCAGCTTTACTGGGTTCCCATTATGTGGCAGTCAGAATGTTTTGATATGGATGGAGTGGAAGAGGGTTAGAGCCAGAAGATACCTGGGCCTTCAGGCATTTTCACCAGTGAAGAAGGGCAGCAGTATAACATGGATGACAAAGGTATTTAGATATCTAAACCCTAGACTTAGGCACCTAAATCTTGGGCTTAAGTGCCTAAGTCCCAGGTTTGGCTCCACTGTGATCCACAAAATTCCTGCCAAACCCTGTAGGCAGCTAAATTTGCTTAGCACCTACATTCCCCCAGTGCCTAAGTTCCTGCTTCTGAGCATACATATTGCTACTTCTCTCTAGGTATCCAGCCACCTCTCTCCCACCTAAGCCCCAGAGCAATCCACGAACCGAGGATTAGTTAAGTGTTTATCCACAGTGGAACAGTCCTTGGGCTAGAGAGAGAGAAGTGACACTGCAGTGTAGTGGTTAGGGACCCACTTGGGAGGTGGGAGACCCAGGGCCCAGTCCCCCTGCTCCAATCGCTCTTTCATCATTTATTCACAGTGGAACAGCTTCAACTCAAGAGACTGAAGGAGCCTGATATCAGAATATCCCATAGCTCAGTGGCTCAAGCACTTGCCTGTTCAAATGCTTTCTGCCTATTAGGCAGAGGAGGGAATTGAACCTGGCTCTCCCACATGCCAGGGAAGTGCTGGAACCACTGGGCTAAAAGATATATGGTGGATACCTCTTCCTCCAGCTGTTTTGTGCAGAGTGAGGAGAGCACCTAATTGATTCCCACACAGGGCCGGCTCCAGGGTTTTTGCCGCCCCAAGCGGAAAAAAAAAAAAAAAAAAAAAAGTTGCAATCTGCGGCGGCAATTTGGCGGGAGGTCCTTCGCTCCGAGCGGGAGTGAGGGACCGTCCGCCGAATTGCCGCCGAATGCCTGGACATGCCGCCCCTCTCCAGAGTGGCCACCCCAAGCACCTGCTTGCCAGGCTGGTGCCTGGAGCCGGCCCTGTTCCCACAAGAAACTTCTTAGGCACCTAAGCTGCCTGACACCAGGATGCAGGTTCCCATTTGTGGACTGCTAAGCAGAGATAAGCGCCTCCCTGCAGCCCAGACTTAGGTGCCTGACTCCATGAAGTGGATGGGATTTAGCACATCCTCTTGTCTGCATCTGGCATTGGTTAGTTTAGACGGCCCCCTGCCTACCATGCTGACTTTTGTAGCTTGCATTCTACGGTGCCTCTCTCTCCCCATTCATTGTATAAGGAGCCTAGACATCCAACTCAGTTTTTGTGGATTGCAGTGTTGTTTCTGTGACATTTCTAGGAAGTTAGGCACTGTGACACACAGTGTTGCAATGTCTAAGTCCTTTTGTGGATCTGGACCATGGAGGCTACTCCAACCAGTAAGCCAGAACAGTGTTTGCAGAGCCATCCATTTCTGCTCTTTGCTTTGGGGGTTGTAGCCTTGGATTAATCTTGGGTACAAATGCACTTGTTACAATAGGTCCTTTATTAAGGGCGTAATGAGAGTTATTAAAGAAGATGAGATTGCTAAAGCACAAACAAAGACTTCAAGTTGAATTTAGTACCGGGAAGTATAGCTGAAATCATGGAAAAAATAAGATAGAGCACACTAAGTAAAACAGAATGACTCCCTGGATCGTGCATACCTACAGCCTCATGACTGGTGCAGGAGAGAACAGTCCTCAGTGTTGACATACTTACAACATTATAGAGACTGTCAACAGGAAAGAAAGAAGAAAATGTGGAGATCATCACAAGAGGAAGTCACTATTTGAGCTGCTGCCTACTCTTGTCATTCCCCAAATCCCATTTGTGAAAATTCATACATCAGTCTTTATATCCCTTTTTTCACACATTTACATTGTGTGACCATAAGTACTTAGGGCTTGGCCCTCTTTCCATGTGTGGCTTTCCGGCTACCCATAAATCGGGATTGCTGACATGAGCTATTTGCGTCAATAGTGCATTAATACATTTCCCAATGTTTCCAAAACGTTAATGTGGTTAACCCCACACATGCTAGAAATCTGCTAGTTCAAGCATAAATTGTTCTTTTGTGGTTAACTTGTCTTTCACAAAGCACTTATTGCTAAATCTTATAACCTTAGGTTAAGCTACTTATGCTATATACCAAAACACTTCTAAATACTGAACTACTATAGACTGCACTGGGCCTTAACTTATTGCCAAGCCTACCTAACATCAGTATTCAAATTGTATGTTCTCCTACTTGCATTTCAGCTATATTGGCTTCACTCATAACTATTACAAAGCAATTGTACATGCACTATGAATTATGCTTGTCTCATGTCCTCTCCAGGATTAGGTCCTGTGTTACAGGTCAATGATATGCAGTCCTGCTCTTCTCCAAACTCCACATAATTGCCCAGTTACCTTAGTTTGAGGCTTGGGGGCAGGGGGATGGAAATGATTTTGCCTTTCAGATAAATGGCTGTCACAAGGAATCTGATCACCTTGCTACCCAGTGCTAAGTGGAGGCATGCACACACATCCAGCATCAGCCAGGCATGCATCCATTTCCTGGCAACATGCTCTACCTTCACCCAGTTCCCAAGGCTCCCATAGTGGCATTAACTGTATTATATCTTACTATGTTTGGTCCATATAGGTCAACATGAGACTTAAATAATTTGTACTTTTAGGCACAATATATGTCCTTTCCTGCTGTAAAATACCCAGTCAAACAGAAAACACAACAAATAACCCCCACAGTGAAATAACTGCAGTAAAGTTAATTTCACCAATTTTAAAGAAAATAGTGATTGCCACATTTTATTGCTGCTTTAAAGTTGTACTGCATTTAGGTTTTATAATAAGGTGCTGCTTTCTGGCTATTGAAAATATATTGTCAATGATGAATGCTGTGATTTCCCACTAGGCTGACCAGATGTCCTGATTTTATAGGGACAGTCCTGATTTTGGGGGCTTTTTCTTATATAGGCTCCTATTACCCCCCACCCCGTCCCGATTTTTTACACTTGCTATCTGGTCACCCTATTTCCTACCTCCTCTGTGTAGGCCATGTGCTCTTCCTTTCCTGGGTTTTTTTCCTGCATTGTAGGACATGTGTTCTTCCCTTTCTGCATAGCCAAGAATTGGGGGTGTCAGCTGTGGAATAGCCAGTTTTTAAAGTAGATGAGGGACGGGAGACTGTGGTCTATCTTCCATTTTATTAGATAATTAAATAACAGCAGGATGGCGGTAGTGGGACTGTCCCCTTTACCTACCCATGTTTTGGCCTTCCTTCTTTTTCCTGCTACTGTTTTCCTTTCCACCCTTGTCTTTCAGCTTACATTGATAAGGCATTCTGTTGCAAAATGAATGGGAGTTTAGACTACTAGGCTACTTACACCTGACAACTAAACGACACCACCAAATTGGTCACTCCAGAATGTTGATCCCAGCAAATAAAATCATCTATGATCATGGTATATTAATCCTTGGTCTGAGCCCTTATTTCCACCTATGCAACATAATAGGGTCTGATTCTGCTCTCAGTGACAGTGATATCAATGTGAGCAAAATCTGGCCAAGTGACTCCAAACTACTTCTGATTATTCTGAGGCTATGGTCATGCTAATCCAACATTGTTAGTATTGAAGAAGAGTAAAATTCACTCCTGTGCAGATACGTTAAGTAGTACATAGGTCTTTTGGTGGATAATTCCCATTTAAATCCTCAAAATAGGGCTTAAGTGGCATATTGGCCTAAGTGCAAATAGAAAATGACCTGATATTAATTCATTCACTCTGTCTCATGCTCACAGAGTTTGTTTAGTCTCTGATACAGTCACTGTTTTCTTCTCTGGGCTAATTCTTTTGAAGACATATTAACGTTTATCAATTAATGGTAGGACATTCTGAATTTTTTATAAAATCTTTCATGTACATTGTCCCTTCCTTGATCTGAAAGAAAAGCTGTGATACAAAATTGCCTCTTGCCTCAAGAGCAGTTTACCGATCAGCTTAAGGGGTGGAGGAAATCTGTTTCCCAAATCTCTTTGTTTTGTGGAACCTGCAGCATTTACACTGGTTAAAAAAAAAAGTAGTTCTACATGTTCTACGTGTTTTCAATTAATTTTCCATGAGTGCCTGAAGGAAGTCTCTTGCAAGATACATATGGATAGCGAAATGGAAAAAAATCTGTTGAAATCCTCAGCATTCAAAATATTTATTTTCTAATTGATTGTCAACAGATTATTAAGAAAACAATTTTTTAGCACAACTCATTTTTACAATGATTTCTCTTAGTATAGTTTATTTGACATAAGGTGACAGTAATTCAGGTTCCTATTGTGTGGTACCACACCCCCACTATTCCATTCCTAGCAGTGTCCAGACAACTACAGAATGTTGACCCTTTTTTCATCTTAAAGAGATGTCTTGTTGATGTCCAACAGATGCATTCCATTTTCTCTCAGGATGATTGTGGGACTATTATTATTTATTTAAAAGGATGAACAGCAGGGAGAAGAAACCAATTTGGGGGCCTGTTATAACTGTTGATCTCAGTGGAGTTACGCTGGCATAAAACTGGAGCAACACCGCAGTGAATCAAGCCACTTAATGCTGAATTCAGTTCTGACTCAGCAAATATTAATAGAAAATATGAATTTATAACAACGTCTGGTTTTCTGCCATGGTAGATGACATTAGAATGGGCATCTTCCTAGTCTCACTGAAGTAAAGTCCAAAATCTTCATTGGGAGTAGGGCTCAAGGGAGCCCCTGAATATATTAATAGTGGCTTGGGAGTTCTGTGTAGGCTGCATACAGGAAGAAGTGTTCACATCTTGCAACAGCCACCGTCCTCTCCGGTTGACTAGAGGAGATTCTAATGGACCCAAAGGGCCTCATCTGATGCAGAATGATGATAATGGTAATTACTATTTGAAGTTCCTACTGCTGCAGCACATAAGAACCCCATTGAAGGAGCAGAGCCCCACTGTACAAACATCACAAGGATAGTCTCTACCCCAGAGAAATCCTCCTTTGAGTGAGAAGGACGCCAGGCCTTGAGGGAGGTCATAAACAGAGCAAAATAGGGATCCTACTGTCGTAGAGAAACATGATACATCTCATTTTTGCTTGTCAGGACAATCCCACCCTCCTGCCTCAGCAGGTGGGAAATTTGATGGGGCCTGCAGTAACTGGAGACAGCCCCAGTTGAATGGGGTATGAGAGCAGTTGATTGATGGGGGGGAATGAAGGGGTGGCTCCTTCCACTCCAGAGTCTCTAGCTACTCCCTTGCCAGATGGGGGAGAAAGGCAGATGATTGGTCCCTTGTCCTCTGTTCTCATTAATTTAAACCTTAGCCCGTGCCCAATGGAGCTTCTTTTTGCTTTGGAAACTTTAGGTTCCCTGATCCAGGATTCCTTACGTCATTTTGTTTTCCAGGATTCGTTTAGGTTCCCTGATCCAGGATGCCAGGACTAGGAAAAATTTAAGTGGCTTTTACACCCAGGAGATGCAGTGCCCAGAAGGAAGGTAGAAGCTCTGGGACACTTTCCCTGCTTGTGGGAGGTGCACTCTGGGAGAGGGATCTCCGTCCTGCTGCAGGGATTGCACCACTGTTTCCCAATCTAGTGGCACAGCCACTTGAGCAGCAGGAGTCCTGCTGAGGGAGGGATTGATGCAGTTGGCTTCCAGAACAGCAAAAATTCAAACCTGGGGGATGTTGTTGGGCCTAAGTGAGGTGCTACTGCCCTCCCTTGTAGGGGTGGGAGTTGTGGGACATGAGGAGCTGCCACTGCAGCTGTAGGAGCATCTGGCTTCCTGGGTCCCACTGCCTGGACCAGCTACAGTTCTGCTATCCTTCCCTGCATCCTCACTTCCTGCTCTTGTGAGGGAGGGGGACGAGGGATATGTGGAGCTGCTGCTGACGTAGCCTCAGGTAACGAAATTAGTGAGAGCTTTTGTATTGCGCTGCCTCTCGTTTAACATTTGTTTTTGTGCAGTGCATGTCCCAGTAGTAGACAATGGCTCATTGGTGACACTCTGTTTCAATTTCAGGATGACAGATTCTGGGAGCTCACCCCATTTGCCAAGAGAGATCCATGATGATGCCCCACCAACTGTGGAGCCTTGGCTCTGGACAGCATAGGGCTAGTTGAGAATGCAGCTGCCCTGAGGATGTTCAAAGGTCCTGCCTTATTGAGCTCACAGAATTTAGAGCTCAGGAAGGGCTCCAGCATCTGTGGCCCATCCCTAAGCACTGGATGGAGAGATATGCAGTGTAGTTTATGCATCATTAGTTAGCTCCTTCCACTGTAAAAGGTAAAAAATAATGGAGATATCCTAGCTCTTAGAACTGAAAAGGACCTTGAAAGGTCATTGTAGTCCAGCCCCCTGCCTTCACTAGCAGGATCAAGTACTGATTTTGCCCCAGATCCTTAAGTGGCCCCTTCAAGGATTGAACTTACAATCCTGGGTTTAGCAGGCCAATGCCCAAACCACTGAGCTATCCCTCCCCCTAAACTAGCTGGCCTATCTTTTTGGTGTAAGCTAGCAGGTTTCCCAGACCTATGCAGATATTTTATAGTGCAGAAGATCTTGGCAGGATGCTGCAGAGGTGACGGGCACAGGAGCGATGACAGGCAACCCATAACCCATACAGGGTTATTAAATGCTCTACCCAGGATATGCAGTTGTGGGAGGGAGGCCATTTCATTTAAAGCAAAATTAATTGTGGCCTTCTTTGGAACTTTCAGGGTAAATAAGCTAGTGCCTCAGGCAAACCACAGACAGGTCCAGGCAGGCACTGGAATGATCAGATGTACAGTTGTCACCCGGTGCAATGTTGCTGCCCCTAGGATACCCTAAAACAGACTAGAATGGGGAAGAGGCCTTGTTGGTAGTACAGGAGTGCATAGATGATTGCCTGTGCCCCTTAAGGGCAGTCAGAATTTTCCTAGCCAGAGCCCAGGAGCTGGGCCAGCTGTTTATACACTGATGGCTGCTTCCTGTCAAGATATCTGTTCACTGCACTAATGAAAAAAGTCTCGGCCTACTGCAGTCTTAACCCAGCTAACTTTGGTACATATTCTTTCAGGGTTGGGGCAGCAATGTCGGTGGGTTTAGACTCAAAAGTTTCAGGTTATAGGGTGCTGGAAACCAAATTGTTACAGGAAATGTCTGCCCCAGGGGAAAGGTTGCTAGGGCTGGCAAGAAGTGTAACTAACCCTGTCTATTTCTGATCCCAGGAGATATCCAGGAGATATCAGGATTTGTGGGAACTCGGTAGTGCATTAAGCCAACAAGAAGACAGCCAGATAAGTAAGTGGGTCACAGCTGGGCTTCAAGGCCGAAGCTACACGCGTTCAGTGGTTCAACAGGAGAAGCATGCTGTGGGATCAGCTTATGTCTCTTCTGCACTCACTGATGAACAACACAGACCCACCTAAAGCCCTGGTTATTCACCTTGGGGGTTGGGGGAAATGATCTTGAGCCTGCACTGGAGTCAATTTGAGGGATAGAATTCACAGGGATATTGGACTGATGAAGCAATAGAGGCCTGGCATTTAGGTTGGTCTGGTCAGAAATAATCACAAGGTGGACTTGATGGGGAGCTGTGAACCCAGCCCATGTGGGTAAGGCTCAGAAGAAGGTAAACCATGAGGTTGCCAGGATGTTCTTGGAGACTGGTGTTCTGTGGCCCAGCACAGGGACCTCTGTAATAATCAGTCTGGGTTTTTCATGGATGAGAGAGTACTTTTGTCAGACGGAGGGGCTGACATCTGGCTCAGGAAAGCGAGGGAATAGATTGGGGAGAAGTTCTGATACCAGGTAGGGCAGGTGAGAGGTGCAACCAAGCTAGTCCCTGGTGCCCCCTCAATGAGCAACTTCCAATGCAGTTAACAGGATAAAAGGAACAGTTCCCAGAAGTAAAAGACCTGGGATTTTGCTGATGGGCCTTGTGCTTATGGGAAAGGGGGAGACCTTCTGCCCTTCATGTGCCAAGGTGCCCAATTAGTACCATGTGTTCCCCTCATGGGTGCCGGGAGAGTAGAACTCAAAAGAGCAAGCTGAGTCCTAGGGGTAGGCTGAAGAGCATTTACTCCAAGTTATGGGTTACATGGTAGGAGTCCTTCAACTCTGTACTGGAATCACTTAAAATGCCTGGGAGGTGAGAGTCTAGGTGATAGAGTGGGTAACCTTTTCCCCCTGTGTTACCTTTAATACGGTTGTGGCCTGACACTAAAAATCCATGCCTGTGTTTGTCCTCATTCAAGGTCAAAGCTAAAATGTGGAGATTTGTAGCCATGTCTTTCAAGTTAGATATGGAACTGATGGAAACTGTGATAAGAATTGAGATTTTTACACTTTGATCATTTATGTTTAATCTTAGACTGTAGTTCAGGAATCTTAATTCCATTCTGGTTGAGAAAAATGCTTTGATTTGCATCTGATTTACAGTAGCATATAATGATATCACGAATCCTTTTGTGTCTTATAAAATACTAAAAATAAAATTACAAGCAAACACAACAACAAAAACCCAGCCATTCAAATTACTGACGACTGTGTTCTGCTCATCATTCTTCAAAACAGAAAAAGACTGACTGATGGAATTGGCAATTTTCTTCCTCAATAGGAAATAATGTCAGGGTAAATCTTATATATGTTTGGTGATAAGATTTGACTAGAGTCCTCTTCTGGGGATGTTTTTCTCAGAGGCTTTAGTGATAGCGAGAAACATTGAATAACAAGTTGCTGTTTGCAAATGGATGAGCCTTGATGTTAAGCCTAGTTTAACAGTTCAGGTAAAGTTTAAACCAGTTCCTGCCCTTAAAAGCCTAGGAAACTAGTAGGAGTTGTGACAGACCCAGACCAGTGGGGTACAGGAGTCTGGTAGAGGGCAAATATACTGGTCACTGGATGAGTAGTTTTCTGTTCCCTGAGTGACCAGAGCAGGGGCTGCACTAGAGTAATCAGGAACCTGCTAGAACCAGTTAAGGCAGGCAGGCTAATTAGGACACCTGGAGCCAATTAAGAAAAAGCTGCTAGAATCAATTAAGGCAGGCTAATCAGGGCACCTGGGTTTTAAAAAGGAGCTCACTTCAGTTTGTGGTGTGAGTGTGAGGAGCTGGGAGCAAGAGGTGCAAGGAGCTTAGAGGGAGAGGGTATGCTGCTAGAGGACTGAGGAGCACAAGCGTTATCAGACACCAGGAGGAAGATCCTGTGGTGAGAATAAGGAAGGTGTTTGGAGGAGGCCATGGGGCAGTAGCCCAGGGAGTTGTAGCTGTCATGCAGCTGTTACAGGAGGCACTATAGACAGCTGCAGTCCACAGGGCCCTGGGCTGGAACCCGGAGTAGAGGGCGGGCCCAGGTTCCCCCCAAACTTCCCAATTGACCTGGACTGTGGGTTCTTCCAGAGGGGAAGGTCTCTGAGCTGTTCCCCAACCCACATGGTGAATCTCTGCGGCAAGAAAATCCGCCAATAAGCGCAGGGCCCACCAAGATAGAGGAGGAACTTTGTCACAGAGTGCAATCCCTCCCTCCCCCGCTCCTGTTGACTGCATAATATCCACTGGATTATAGCTCTCCTCCTAAAATCAGCAGGAAGTGAGCAAATGTAGCTGATAGATGTCTTAAGGGTCGCAGAATTGGTATGGAAAAACTTTCCTGCTGTCGTTTCTGCTGCTCTCTAACCCTCCTGAACAGGATCACGATACATGAAGAACCCTTTCCTTGCTCTCTCTGCTGCCTCCTGTTGTTCCCCGGGATTTGGAGAGGAATTCCTGGGAATTGAATACTTATTCTCTCTCCCACTCCCCAGGCCCAGCGAATCTCAGGATTAGGGCTATAGTTGGTATGACAGGTTGGAGCTGTGTGCAAAGCTCAAAGGGATGAGCTAAGGAGCTGTGCCTGTAGGAGGTGAGGAAGAAGCTGAAAGTTGCAGTAGGGCTTGAAGTACAGTAATCACAGGGCTACAACCTGACAGGAGCACTGCAACCATCTGATTGTACCATACTGCAATAGGGTTAGAAAATAAAGTGAACTATCCTCCCCCAGAAATAATAACTTTTCCGTCTAGAAAGAGCATGGATGATTTCAGAGAACTCTGAGTATTCTCCTTGGAAATCTGTGAAAATTTAATACATATTGGTACTCTAAACTAGGTTCCATGGTGGTGACTTACCTTGGATACTTACCATTTTGAGCAATATGACATATGCTGAAAATATCAGTGCTTAAAATATTCCCTATCATTTAGTATTCCTGCTGTGCTAGAAGATGTGTATTTGTGTCACTTTCCTCTTTTTTTTCTTTCGTGTGTGTCACACTTTATATTTATATTGTAGGATTTTTTTAAACTTTAAGCATATAAAAATGTACAACATCAATTTATATTGTTCTTCATGAAACTCAAGCCTCACCTAGTTCTTAAATCTTCTTCCTGGATCATGCAAGAATTTATACCTAACTTCCCTATGTAATCAGCATTACATCAGTCTGTGATGCTTTCGTGGGGTGCCCAAGACTGAGAGCCCAAGACTGAGACCCCTCTTGTTCCCCTCCTGCCTCCACTGAGAGAAAGAGAGAGAAACTTGTTGGGCTTAACTGGGTATTGGCTTTCTGACAATACCAGCATCTTAGTCACCCAAACAATCTCTTCAGGGGAATGCTAGCCCTTGCTTTGCTTTGCAGGTGAACAATAGGTGCACCCTAATCCCTGAGCCCCTTTGAAGCATTCTCCTGTGATATCCAGGTCCTGTCACTGGCTATTCACAGAAATACCAGGTTTGCTGTCCCCATTAGGACAACGTACACACTAGCTTGTTTGAGGATCAGCTCCCATATAACCCCACAGCACTGTGATATTTATAGTGAAAAGAATCATAAGTTTATTATCAAAGGCTAAACTGTAAGAGATAGTGACTAAGGATAATAATGGAAACAGAGGTTGCATATAAAACAAAATCATAACATGCGTTCTAGAGATTAAACTTAACTTTAACAGGCTAACTTCCTGTCTAAAGCAGTCTGTTCTCATCTAATGCCTTCTTGCAGCATTTCCAACCAGGGCAGGTTGTGATCCCATTTTCATGGATGTAATTGCACTGCCTGATTACTTCCTCCAGTGCTGGATAAAAATGTATCCTTTCGCCTTCTCCTTATATCCCCCAAAATTCATTGTTGTTCCCCAGAGTCAGGGTTTATTCTTTGTTGTGCTGATTTCATGTTGACCTCTTATGCAAATACAACTTCTATTGTGTTGTCTTACAATGCTTAACTTACACGTGAACTGATGCAGATAGGTGAATATTTATCCTTTATCTGAGAGAAATCTGTCAACCCTGCATTGGACACCAGCTTTAAAACATATTGTCAATGTATATACACACTCCTTAAATATAATTCATCTGTACATCGTGCAATGATTGAGGATCAGAGACCTCATGTGACCCTTTGTTTTCTTCATGTTTATCAAAGAGTTTGTCAGGAGTTACTGTTACAGAACCCTTTGCCAGTTAGCATTGAGGAGTTCTTAGGGTGTCACATCCCTTTTAAAACAGATCTATTTATAAGCACCATGGCTGTCACTGAACGTTTAGACTTCCAAATGGTGCTTGATATGCCAGTACTGCAGGTACCAGTGCAACCTCTGATGAAGACTTCACTTACAGCTAGACAGAAGTGAATTTTGAAAAATAGATTAGCCACAATATTAAAAAGATATTGGCCATTCAAGTGTAGCCTTAGAAAAATGGTAGCTCTTTGGGGAGGGGAGGGGAGGACATGAAGTGCTTTACCTAAAGTAGTGTATACTACAGAGTGACTTAAATCTGGATTATAAGCATATGACCACTGGCATCCTAACTGCAGATATGACCTTCCTAAATGTTATCCTTCAAAATACCTTGTCTTAAAAGTTACAGTGCACCTCATTACTCTGCAACAAATAAACTGCCTATGGCTTATAATGAGATTACTGTCACAAGTAAAAATTAAGCACAGGGAAAGCCATAAGACGACGCCATACAATTGACTCTTTGGGACCTCCCATACTTGGAACTCATGGGCTAGAGAAGGGACTAGACCAGTGGTACTCAAACTTTTTTACTGGTGACCCCTTTCACATAGCAAGCCTCTGAGTGCGACCCCCCTTATAAATTAAAAACATGTTTTAATATATTTAACACCATTATAAATGCTGGAGGCAAAGCAGGGCTTGGGGTGGAGGCTATCAGCTCGCGACCCCCCATGTAATAGTTTTGTGATCCCCTAAGGGGTCCCGACCCCCAGTTTGAGAACCCCTGGACTAGACAAAGTTTTACTCCTCTTTAGCAATGGGACTGATAGGGGAAGATCAGGCAGTGAATTCTCTCCAGCCTAATGTCAATCTCGCCCACTGGTAATGGAGGAGAATATAGGAAACAACCCTGCACTGGCAGAGATATGGACTAGATGGCCTGCAAACTATTTTCCACCTCTATTTTCTATGGTTCTGTCATTCTATTTAAGTTCTGTAATACTACAGATGTATTTTATAAATAGGAAGAACATGTTCCTAATTGTCAAAGTATCTTTTGGGCACAGATGGAAATACAATTTGTCCCAATTTGTCTTTTTTAAATAAAGGTTATTTTGGGTATCCGACAGGTGTGTGGTAGGTACACTTTAGTTTCTAATGAGGTCAATGAAATACCTAAATGCAAAATTGGTAGTCTCCCAAGATATTTAGAATTGCCAGTTTCTTCTTCCTGCCATCTGAACATCTGAAACCATGTATCAGCTGCTAAATATTACATCTAGCATCCTCCAGCAATACGAATGTGGCATTTTGGTAGACAAAGCTGGTAACCTATTAACACCTGTACATTGCATTTCAATTGAGGGGCTTCTGACTGATGACAGTGAGACTGTAGCCTTGTCCCTATGTAGAAAGTAGGAATCTAATACACAATTTTAAGTGGGCATAATTTTAATTCAGCGATGCAGCATCATTCAGCTTGTTGTCATTCTGTGGTCAGTGCTCCAATAAACCAAAACTGGGAAGGAAAGTTAATTTTGCTGCAATGAGATTTTCACAAAATGATTCATTTTAATACGCATGTCAGCATAGATTTTAGAAGTCTGCTCAAGGCTAAATCCCTTTGATACACTTAATGCTATCTCTTTTGAGACCTGAAGATAATTTTCTAGGGCACCAAGCTTATGTTTCCTCCAGAGGTGACTTCAGTAGTGATGTCATGACATAAACCACTTAAATCCACAGCATCTGCTTAAAAGTGTCATCAATGGATGTTCTGAGTCAGATGGTGACCCAAAGCAGCACAGCTCACATATGAATCCTGCAAACATTTGTTATGTTTCTAACAGCCAGACAGGAAGAGAGAAAGGGTTCAGATATTTCAGCTCTAAAATCAAAAGGATAATTTAATTTTCAGTAAATGTCAGACGTACATCAGAAAATATCCCTCTTACTGAGTACCTCTCAGTTTGTACACATGTTCATCTCACCAGTGACTAATCTAATTTAATTTCTCATTGGTTCTTTTAAACCCACTTACTAACTGGCACTAGAAATGAGCTAGGGAATTAGCAAGTAAGAGAACAAATGCAAGGAATCAAGGAAACTGCATTGCAAATTGTACTTTGTTAATTTATGACACATATAGCATAGTTTTAATCATTTTGGATAATACATCACAGTATGCTAGCAAATGTACTGTACTATTTTTTATAAGTGTAATGAAGCCTTTGGAACGTGAGACCTTGCTACACAGTAACATGAAACAACATTGGCTGAAAGCTGGGGTGCAACTTGTTACTTTGGTGTGAGAATTAGACTTAGGGGCCACATTCTGATCTCCGTTACACTACCTTTAATCTGGAGAAGTTCCATGTCAGCCAATTGACTTAGTCTTGACTTACACCAGTGTAAATTACATCATAATTTGGCCCTGGGAGTTTAAAATGCAATCACACTGCAATAGAAAACTATAGAAAGATGAGGGATCCCTTTTAACCTGATGAAGTGCATGTTGCTACAGTGCTATTATAATATTTCTTTCTTCCTTTATAAACCCCATGCTTCCTTGTGCAATTTGTGCTTTACTCTTCTTTTGCTCCTTCTGAAAGCAAGGCTGAGCAGCTGGTGCCTTTTCATACCTGTTGGCAACTCCTCAGTGACATTTAGGAGTAAGTAGTGACATTGAAAACCCGCCAGAGCTTGGCTTGTGTTTAGTTGCAGCTGACTCCAGCTTCCATATCTGAAACCAGTTTTTAAAGTGTCTAGGGACACTTGATGATAATAAGGTCTGATTTCCCATTAATCACGGTTGTTGTTGTAAACATTCGTCAATTATTATTTCTCTATTAGGTAAGAAAACTCGGCAACATTTGCAGGAGTTTTAGTTGTTTATATTTTAGGTCCATCTAATTTTAGAAGGTATTTTTCTGGCTGTGCTTATTGACAAATATGTTATGCTGTCAGTTTCTACTCCCTCCCTCACAAATGTCACCTTAGCAAATAAATTGTCAGCTTGTCATATTGAAATAGAAAATTCCTTCAAGTGCCCTCTGCCTTCTATGTAGCACCATCAGAGAAAAGCCATTTTAGTGCTTTATGGCCGTGCCTACTCCAGGGAACTACTCCCAAAAATTCAAACTGACTTCAAAACCAGTTGGGC
This sequence comes from Terrapene triunguis, assembly GCF_002925995.2. Taxonomy (NCBI): domain Eukaryota; kingdom Metazoa; phylum Chordata; order Testudines; family Emydidae; genus Terrapene; species Terrapene triunguis. Next base: position 50,024 of record NW_020714101.1, on the reverse strand, counting down.
TGGACCTCTTGGAGCTGCCGTATAAGCAAGTTCCAGCAGTCAGAACTGTTTTTGTAATGGCTAAAACTGCTTTGAAGAGGTTTTTCTAAATTAGTTAGAAGAGTGATTCCTGCTGCTAGAGACTTGTTCACAGTGTGGTTCTGATAGGTTTTAAAAACTGGTTCAGAGAAACAGGCTTTTAGAAAGAGTCCTAGCACAATAGGCTTGATTGGTGTTTGTAGTCACCACCATAATACTACTGCTAATAGGAACACAGGAACTGCCATACTGGATCAGACCATTGGTTCTTCTAGTCCATTATCCTGTTTCTGACAGTAGCCAGCAAGAGGCACTTCAAGGAAAAGTGCAAGAATTAAAGAGTAAATCGATGTAGGATAATTTAATCCAAACAGCCTTCATCCTAATCCTAATAATTAGAGATTGGTTTAAGACACTCCTGTGAGGAGTGTAGAAAGGTGCAGACAAGCCCCGAAGTTCAGGAATTCTGTAGGAAACCTATTTCCTAAGACTCTCCTTGAAGCATGGAGCTGAGAAGCACTGCAGGGTCTGTGGTTACCACTAGTTCACAGTGACCTGTGAAGTTCTGTAGTTCCACTGTTTAAGTAGCTCCCAATAGCTCATGTGTATTGCAAGTTCTGCATTCCTAGCTTCCTTTTTTTTTACCTTATGGAGCTTTGGCATTCCACAGCTGACTCCCACCCAAAATAGCAAAGCAGCCACCGCTGCATGTTTCTTGGACCCCAAAAGCCAGCCCTTGGCGGCTACTCATCATAAACAACTCATCATGTTTTAAAATTACTGTGGCAAACTAGATGTTTGTTTTTGAAAATGTGTCTCACTGCCAGTTAGTCCCCCAACATTGGGGCCCAGGACCACAGGTTTTGCAGGCTCCAAAGACTGGCCCAGGTTGGGGATAGTTAGGAAAAGAAGGAGGGGAAAGAGTTCAAAGAAAAAGGAAAGTGAAGTAGGAGAAAAGGTTAGAAACAGGTTAGCAGCAACATACCAAAGGGTTAAACTTGCAATAAGTTTAAACTATTAAAAAAGACGTAAAAGAAACATTTTCTGCTTTAAGTGATTTATCCTTAGCCTTCAGTCTAAATTGCTTTTAAATCATCTTCATCATCATAAAGATTCATATTACCTTAGAACTAAGACCCTCTATATATTTTAAGGCATGCTTTAGGAAGAGGTCATAAAATAGATAGCAGATTGTGACATACCAGGGTACAGTCTAGAGACTAGAGCTACGTCAACCCTGTCCTGCAACTTTGGGTGCCTTACAATGCTTTGCTGAGGTAGCTCCCACTGGGGTCGCTCACAAACAAGCTTCCAGTATGCAAGCCCCACCCTGAGTGTCTGTAAATAAGTGCAGCCTGCCAGCGGCACTTGGGTCACACTCGGGCTCTCACCAGCCCTGGTTATACTGCAAGGTGACCCCAACACACTTCCCAGAAATGTACGTCCTGTACTGCCCATCCCTTTCCTGGACAATACAGGTTATATAAAGTATATAAAGTACATCATTTCTTTAATGAAATGATATGCACACAACTTGCCACCCCAAATGGAGTTTCCCAGACACTTCACTTTAAACACACTGGATTAGATAAAACAAGTTAGATTTTACATGAGTACAAGTACTGAGCCATAAAGGGCTACAAGAAAAATAAAGATAAAATACTACTGGTGCCTAACTTAACAAACTGTTAAATTCAAAGTAAAGTTTTCTCACCACATGCTTTCAGTAGTCTTACTGACCAAACTTCTTATGTCAGGATCCCTCCCCTAGTCCAACAGCTGCTTCACAGCAGTGAATGGATGGGCAGAGAGAAGGGGGCGGGGTGCCTTGAGGTGTTTGTCTCTCCTCTTTATAGTTTCAGTCCCCCTGTTGAAAAACATTTCCAGCTGGATACCAGGAAACAAAAACTCTGTGTGGAAGAATGTTCCCTGCTTCTATTTTCTTAACTGTTTGAGCTTCCTTTGTTTCCCTTCCTGCCTGATGACTCTCTTTATGCTTAAATGCAAATTAAGCAGCGCACCTATTCCTTTAAGATCAATTTGCCAACTTCAGTTTGGAACCTGTGCTAATAACACCCATACAGTGGAATATTATAACGTCACATATAATGTTGCCACACATATTTTACCAGGACAATAATGATTAGCAAATTATGAGTTTTCAAATGATACCTCACAAGGCATACTTTGTACAAAGATTATTACAATAGTGTTCAGGGTGTGAACACAGGGATATATTCTATCACACAGATGTGTTAGGAGACCACTAAAACACACTGTCACTTTTAATATTGCATTAATTTATTGTACAGCAAGCATTTTTTCCCATATGCTCAGGCTGATGTTTATTTACAATATTTTGTATCTTCTTCAGTAGCATGGTTAAAGCAATTCAGCAGAATTGTAGAAGGAAACAAAAATTAAAATACACAGTATTCCCAGGCCACTAATAAGAGCAGACACAACACACTGTATGAGAAATTCAGTGCAAAGGATTGAATATCTGTCATAGTGCTGTGGTTGTGCGCTGTGGAGCATTCCTAACTACTAAGAAAACAGCATTTAGATCTAAATGTAGGTAGCACTGATGGGGAGGAGGGCTTGTGAGGACCCCTTATTTAATAGAGCCAGATGTTGGGCCCTATCAAGGTGAACAGAAGCTTTCACTTTGGGAAATTAGTCTCTTTGTAAAGCTTACCTGAAAAATGCAAACCAACTGATTGAAAAGAATATGGAACAGGGCACCACTTCTACAGCAGATTCCCTCCTGCCCTCGCTTTTATGCAAAGGAGTCAGTTTTGGATGTATTGCAAAAGATCATCTCATTGAACCCCATTTGAAAATGATGGCCATAATTTTTAATTGTTAGGGGCCAGAGTATGCCACCAGGGAGAGGATTGGGGATATATGAAATTGCCCCAACCCAGAGGATGCAGCATGCCTGCTAAATGAATTGGCTGGTTAGCAGGGGAGGAAGGTGGCCCAGTGGCTCTCCCTCCTTTCTTATCACCTCACAAAGAGTTTAATGGCCTGGGAATGCGAGGAGGGAGCCGTCCATTACTCAGGAGTGTGCAAAACCCGAGGGAGACAATGGAGAAGAGACTGTTCCCTTGTGCACTTGTTCTGATGCTGGCCACGCTCTGGCCTTATCCTGTATCCTGCAGGAAACTATAATCACATTTAGCTGTCTTCTTAGGTTCTTACATGATTTAATGTTATGGGTTAAGGAGATTATTAGATAGAATAAAAAGGAAAAATATCAATTTATTTTAATCCTGTACATTTTGCATCATCATCCTCAAATGACCTATGCTGCTACTGAGTCAGTCGGGGTACGTCTATACAGGGATCAAAATCCCATGGCTGGCCCAGGTCAGCTAACTTGTGCTCATGGGGCTTGGACTCTGGGGCTAAAAATTGCTGGGTAGACCAGGGGTGGCCAATCTGAGCCTGAGAAGGAGCCAGAATTTACCAATGTACATTACCAAAGAGCCACAGTAATACATCAGCAACCCCCCATCAGTTCCTCCCTCCCATCCACTCTCAGTGCCTCCCGCCCACCAGCAGCCTCGCCAATCAGCGCCTCCCCCTCCCTCCCCGCAGCTCCCGATCAACTGTTTCGTGGCATGCAGGAGGCTGGGGGGGGGGGGGAGAAGGGAGGAGCAAGGGCATGGCAGGCTCAGAGGGGGGTGGTGGGAAGGGGTGGAGTGGTGGCAGGGCCTGTGGCAGAGCCAGGGGTTGAGCAGTGAGCACCCCCCAGCACACTAGAAAGTTGGTGCCTGTAGCTCCAGCCCCGGAGTCGGTGCCTATACAAGGAGCCGCATATTAACTTCTGAAGAGCCACATGTGGGTAGACATTTGGGATTGAGTTGGAGCCAAGCTCTGGGACCCTGCGAGTGTGGATCCATCCCAAGCCCAAATATCTGCACAGCAATTTTTAGCCCTGTAGCCTAAGCCCTGCAAGCCCCAGTCAGCTGACGCAGACCAGCCGCGCTGTGGGTCTTTTATCCCCATGTAGACATACCCTGTTTCCTGAGGAGGACCAAGCAAGAGTTGTCATTAAGCTTCTGTCATTAAGACTTCCATGCTGAATCACTAGCCCAAGAGCTTTTTTTTTTTATAATTACTCAGCTGTGGTCCGAGACACACACCCCTTTACTGAGAAAGACAAAACTCAGACCACAACACAGATGATTAAAATGTCACTTGAGAATTTACTGTCCAAATGAGTGACCCATAACCATAACTCTGAACTTTTCATATTCATACACAAAAAGTATGAATTGTGTTGTCCTCACCTATTGTAAAATATTCCCAAATGAATGTTTAGCTTCAGCTCGCTTTTCCCATCAGAGACAATAAGAAAATATGTAACTTGGTGAATCTTAACCAGTTTTACAGAGAGGAAAAGGAAGGGTAGAGCAGACTGGGGCTCCTGGGTTCTGTTATTTAGTCTCTACATGACCTCACGTAAATCGCTTAGGCCAAGATTTTCAGATGTGAAAAATTAACTCTCCTACTTCCAATTGCTCACTCCATGACATCACATGAGCCAAAGTCATTTCAAAAGCTTTCTTCTCAATGGGTAGGAAACAGACTACCAGTCATAAAGAGTCAATACAAAATACTGGCTTATCAGGCCACATTAGTTTGATGAGAATGTAAGGTCACTATTTATAGTAATAGCAACTTTGGATCCAAATACAAGCATGTCCCTTACAGCCACTGTACTGTGTTTGATTGCTCACATGTTATTGTGTTACACTGTGTGATGCAATGTAAAAGTGGAATGTCCATGACCTGATACACCATGATGGTTTAAATTCAAATGTAAGCACTTGTTCTTTTTAGGTTAGATAGCAAACTATTGACTGTAGAGTGCTATAGGCGTAGCAGGGCATACTAAAGCTTGTGGAACTGGATTAAACAGTAGAGTTAATTCTCATCTCAATGCATTAGAATTTAAGCCCAAATCCTCAAAGATACTTAGGCCCCTAACTCCTATTGATGTCAGTAGGAGTTAGGCACCTAAATACCTTTGAGGGTCTGGACCTTATTGTTTCCCCTTTCCACTGCATTCCCACCCTAAGTGTGCACTTGAAGGTTACAGCTTTAGCTCAACATAGAACAGATGTAGAAATAAGTAAACATTGAAGAATTTTGGAGGTTATATTTTTCCATCCTAGATAAGAGATGGGCTTCCCCTTCCTGTTGTAGGAGATCAACCTTCAGAAACTAGGTTTTGTCTAGCAGTAACTGACACCTAGATCAGGTAGGACTTAATCTAGGGAACCATAGGCATCATCTTTATGCTCGACACCCGCTTCACCCCAGGCCACACCCCCACTCCACCTCTTCCCCCAAACCCATGCCCTGTCTCTTCCTGCCCCACCCCAACCCATTCCGTCCTCTCCGCCGAGTGTGCCCCGCTTTCGCTCTCCCCCCAGTGCCTCCTGCACGCTGCTGAACTGCTGATACACGGTGGGCAGGAGGCGCTGTGATGGAGAAGGTGGAGCTGATCAGCACGGCCGCTGGCAGATGGGAGGTGTTGGGGGGGAGGGGAGGAACTGATTGGGGGGCTGCCAGTGGGTGCTCAGCACCTACTATTTTTTTCATGGAGTTGGCACCTATATGGGGAATCAGCTGGAGTATCACTGGACTACAGCACTCAGAAATCCATGTTTAAAAAATGCATTGGAGGAAGCTCTGACTTCCGTACAATAAAGGCACTGGAAGATATCTATGGAGAGCCAAGAGGCCACTTCACAGATTGCCTATATTGAAGCAGTTTCTCTCTCTGTCCAGAAAGATCCTGTGTTATGAAAGGGAGTGTGTGAAGTTGCACCCCATAATGCTTTATGGAAATATGCTTATGAATGTATATATGACATAACTGCAATATGTTTTATGTACATATGCCATGTAACATATCTCTATAAAGGTTATGATCTAAAGAATATATTCATCCTATTTGTATGCATGTGTCATTGTTGTATTCAAAGTTATGAATATTGGCTGTGTACTTGTTTGATTTCAAGTAGCCTTAGTAAGGCATTTGGTCAGCTTCTTCATTCAAGGTAGCATGTGAACAATGGTTGCCACCTGTAAAGTTCTGAGTCATGCATGGACATGTGACTTGCCCATGTGACTCCAAAACTCCAGCTTGCGGCTAGATTCTGCATAGGAGAGAGGAGGGAGTCTCCACCCACAAGAGAAAGTCTATTTAAGCCCTTGGGAGACCCCTCCATTTTGTCTTCAGCTGGCTCAAGAGATAGCCTCTCCACCCCAAAGGATACCTGAAAGAAACTGGAACAAAGGACAGTAACTGCAGGGGTGTGAATGATTGCTGGACCCAGACTAGAAGGAGGCTGGTCTGTAAAAGAAGCTTATTGGAACATCTCTGAGGGTGAGATTTTCTTACTGTGTTAGGATTAGACTTGCGTGTTTTATTTTATTTTGCTTGGTAATTCACTTTGTTCTGTCTGTTATTACTTGGAACCACTTAAATCCTACTTTTTGCATTTAATAAAATCACTTTTTACTTATTAATAAACCCAGAGTGTGTATTAATACCGGGGGGAGGAGGGGGCAAACATCTGTGCATATCTCTCTATCAATGGTATAGAGGGCGAACAATTTATGAGTTTATCCTGTATAAGCTTTCTACAGGGTAAAACAGATTTATTTGGTGTTTGGACCCCATTGGGAGCTGGGCATCTGAGTGTTGGAGACAGGAACACTTCTTAAGCTGTTTTCAGTTAAACCTGCAGTTTTTGGGGGATGTGGTTCAGACCTGGGTCTGTGTTTGTAGCAGGCAAGCGTGTCTGGCTCAAACCAGGCAGGGCACTGAAGTCCCAAGCTGCCAGGGAAAATGGGCTCAGAGGTAGTCTCAGCACATCAGCTGGCAATTCCCAAGGGGGTTTCTGTGATCTAACCCATCACAGAGTGAACTGGGATGTGTGAGTCCCTCTGTTAAATATGCTTCCCTCATACACAAATTTAATTAGCAATAGCCAGTCAGGAAGTGGACTGACCTTTTTTGAGGCCATAATATAGTATAAACAAGGCGTCTGAGATCTTGATTTCCTCAACTCTGTGTAGGTAAACCTTTAGGGCCCTAAAAAATCCCAAAATGCAAAGCTTTTTCTCTATCTGAAGCTATCCAATGTGAAAAGGAAGGGAGATTAATGTCCAGATTCCTTTGGAAGTTGGAATTAGTCTTCAGGATAAAACTTGGAACCAGACCACAAACTGTTTTATTACTGTGGAAAGCCAGGAAGGAGAACTGGCAGGAGATAGCTTCTAGATAACCTGCTCTCCATATGAAGGGAATGGCCCCCAAAAAGCCACTTCTATTCATACCTTAAATAAGGATTGCAATGCCAGGGCCTCAGAAGGGACAAGTACAGAGCCTATGAAGCACCACATTTTGATTTCAGTGACTGACAATCAATCAATTTAGATGTTACTGAAATCTGATCTACTGCCCTAAATATTCTGGTTCTCAAGGGATGACTATGGAGCTCCCTGATTAAGCAAAGATGTTGTAGTAAACCCAATTTTAGATTATTGGAGCACCAAGAGTAGAAAACAATTTTTCCTTACTAACTTTTGAGAATTTTCTGGTACAGCTCTACTACCAATCATATACCCAGAAGTCCATTTCACTACTGATTAGACTGGGCTTGGAGACTCAGCCAGATATGAGGATCAGGGTCTGTATGATGACATCTTTTCGGCCTTCCTTTCTGCTTCACCTTCATTGTTTTGTGCTGTTCACCTCCTTCTCCTTTAGATTCTTGATCTCTCCATTGCAAGACTCCTTCAGAGATCAGGTATTTGCCCAGTAAGTTTCTCCTTCTTACCAGGTCTCAGAACGCAGCAGAGAGCTGTTCAACCAGGGCATCAGAAGAGACTATGATCAAAAAAATATTGCTTATGCATGTCAGATAGCTGCCCACTTTGAGCTCTGAATGAACCGACTCCTACTCCTTCTGTTGATTTCAATGAATCCGAGAGCTGGATCCCAAGGTAACATAATGGCAAAAAACAACAACCTGCATCTGGCTTTGCATGCTGAATTACATTAAGAACAACTTAAGCCCTGATATTGAGTTTTGATTAAATACATGGCTGAATTCAGTTCTAAAGCGACTCTATAGAAAATTTTGGATGTTTTAAAATCCCACTTTTTGTTATAAAAAGAAGCAAAAGCAAAAGCTTGTGGAATAATGTCCGCAGGTACAAGGAAATGCACAGCTAGTAATGCACTCTGCGTAACGTATGTCCTCAAATACTTAAGTACAATAGGGTGCAGGCATAATATTAGTCTACTGATCTGTGTCTTGTAGACCATATGTTGCATCTGCAGACCACTTGGAAGCTACAGCTGGCACAGAATGAGGTTCCCAGCTTGCTTAGCAGCGTTGGTAGTAAGGGAGCACATTTTACGAGTGCTTCAAAGCCTGTTCTTCTTTTCTGTGTGCTTCCAGGTGCAATTCAAGCTGTTTATATTGATCACTAAAGTTCTATATGGTTTTGGTCTTTACTGCCTGAGCAGCACTTCTCTCTCTGCGCACTGCTAAAGCAGCTGAGAAAGCTGATGTCCTCTAGCAAATAATCCCTGTATATGATTGCTGAAAAGCAGGTGGCAGGGTGTTGTCAGTGGTAGGCCACTGACTCAGACATTCACTTTTGTATTAGTCTGACAAAGGTAAACGTAGTCTTCTGGGTATAGTATGAAGCCCATTTACTCTCTCAGTCACTGGTATAACCCCAGATACGGATGTTATATCTAGTACTGTGTCTGATTTGTTGGGTAGAGTGCACCGTTGGATTAACATTAGTTAACGAATTGACCTAATTATGTACTGCCTCTTTTCAAATACATAAATGCACTCATTTGTGATAGTGCATTGTCAAAAATTAAAAAATTAATAAAATGAAGAAAAAGAACATACTTTAATTGCACTCCCTGGCTTGTTTCTTAATGTTAATGTAACTTAAATGTGTTTTCTTTATGTGACGGTATCTTTGATTTCATGCACAGAAAGTGAATTTTCTAACACATTTATTCTATTTACTGGGTTTTCATTGAAGTGTATGTATTAGCGGATTTGATGTAATTTTCCACAGGCTACAATTCCACAGAAAATCCCTTAACTCCTACATCATTACCTTCTCAGAGTCAATGATCTGTTTTAAAAAAAATAAATCTTTATTTGAGAACATCATTCATAGCTACACATGCAAATAAGGCCAGAAAATATGCCATTAGGCTTCAAAATGATAAAATGAAATTGAAAAATGCATATGTATTTTTAGCATTTCTGATGCTGAAAACAGCATTCAAACTACACGTGAAAATTTATATGTGAAAAGTGCCAGTTATATGCAGTTAGATGTAGTGATTTTCATCAACCATAACAACAAAGAATGAGGTTAATACTCAGTCTTGCTCATCTCTTTCATTGTTATCTTTCTTTAAATGTGTCATTCCTGTGCTTTGCAAAATTGCATATACAGATGAATAGAGTCAAGAGTGATGAATTGTTCTTTGTCCAGTTTAAAAGCGAGGCACTTAAAACATATGAAAAACGTTAACTTATTACATGGTAAATTATTCAGAATGCAATAAAATGCTACACAGCAAATTAAATCATTTGTTTGACTTCATGTGGTAAGTAAAAAAGTAACAATGAATCAAGTTGACTCAGAATCCTCTCATCTAAGTTGATCTACTTGAGTTTGATTTCTATGCCTGGCATGACACGTGATCCTCACAAGTAACTCAGGAGTTATCTTCCCTATGCTATTTCTGTAGGTCTCTTCTCATTGTGTCGAATTCTGCAAGGGTTTCTCACAGTGTTTGTTTAGGTCTATCCCTCTTGATGTTTGGACAGCTCTTCCTTTAGTGTCAGGATCTCTCCTCATCTCATTGACACTTATTGCCAGACTCCACTTTTCAGCAACTTGACCCCTTATTCTTAGAAGAGCTCTTTGGAAAAAAGACCTCAAATTTTTGATTGAAGTTTGTCATTGAAAAATTTCAGGGAGTTTTGCCCAAAATCTATCTTTGATGAAAAATGTCATTAAAAATGAGAAATTTGGAAAATTTTGATAAGCTCTACTTCTCAGTTACTAAGGCTACAGAGCTTACAGAGGCACAGTAAGAGTTCTCCCATCGACTTAATAACTCCAGCCCCGGCAAGTAGCAGTAGCTATGTTGGTGGGAGAAACTCTCCCGACAACATAGCACTGTCTACACTGGCGCTTAGGTTGGTGTAACTTACATCACTCAGGGGTGGCTTATTCACACCCCTGCGTGACATAAGTTATACCGCAGTAAGTGGTAGTGTGTACAAGCCCTCGATGTCCTATCTTTGCTCCTCATCTTTTTAATTAGCATATTCTTCCCTTCAATTTGTAAGCTCTTTTCTATCTGGGACTCTTTCTCATCTTCCCCCAACTGAAGCATGGAGGAGTCCTCCATCAAAACCGTAGCCCCCACCAAAACATTCAGGAAGAGAGAATTCTCCTAATGCTATCCATCCAATGTTACTGGTGTCTTCAACCTGTCTCCTTATTAACATGTCCAGTCACAGAAGAGTACTGCTGTGAGGCAGTAGCATAGTTAAAATGCTTCGTTAATATATTCTAGTATCTCGGTTTTTACAAAAGCCAGTCTTAAGAATGACCAGATAAATGAACCTGACCAGGGAGAGGGATGTCCCTGAAGACCAGGACACCTATCCCTTCACATTCTGATGCCTTCAGTGCATTGCTCTGTAGTGGTTTGAAGGACAAGAAGATAGTGATGTAGTGCACCACTATGCAATGTATGCACCATATCTACTGTGATGTGCTGATTTACATCAGTTGAGCATCTAGTTAATTCTATCTCTCTCAGTCCTCTGATGCTTTCTGAAATCAGTGCTGATTTTTTTTAAAGGGTTTTCTCTTATTTTAGAAAAATGGGGTAATGCTGAAATTTTGTGAGGAACATCTCTTACACTAATTTGATACAGAAAGCTCAACTCAAAGAGCTGCCAGTTACTCACTATCCACCATAATGACCAACCACAGAGAAAATCAATAATGATCAACCACAAAGACAAAACATTTTAAGATGCATTTTCATTCTCAAGGATTAGGCAGAAGATTCAGGCTTTCTTGATGTCATTATTTTCATTTTGTGATACCTTATTTAAAGTTATAGTTATGCAATTTTGAATGAGCAAGGAATAAATCCTATTCTTATATTATACATATATTTTGTTATAGAATATTTTATCTGTGATATTAAAGTAGTATTTCTAGATAAGCCCTCAAACTACATGGAGTACACATAGTGTACTAGTGCAAACACGGATTGCTTATATTACATACTTTCTATAAAGTATGGCTCAGTTGGTAGCACGCTTACCTTTGGGCCAGAAGGCCAGGGTTCAAGTTCCACATCAAGATTTGGGCTCTTTTATGTACATTGAAACTGACAGTAGATACAGTACTGTCTATGCTGACACTTCAGTGCAGTACTAGGCCCTGTTTCAGCAAAGCACTTGCACACATATTTAACTTTAAGCATGTGCTTAAGTCCATCTGATTCAAAAAAGCGCATAAGCACTTTTCAGGCTCAGGGGGGACAGATTGTTAAGATGAAGGGGTTCATACATGCTGTAGGAGACCACTTAAAATGAAGTTGGCATTCAAGGGTTAATATGCAGTAGCATGTGTTACAAATTGTTATAATGAGCCTTAAAACCAGTGTTCTCTTTAATCCATGGTTTTAGTGTCCAACAGAGTTATGAATTTAAGTTCCCAGGCTCATCTTTTGAACGAGTTGTGCAGGTTTCCTTTGACTGAGAGGTCACATATGAAGTGATCTTTGGTGAAAAATGTTCACCCACCAATGAGAGGGTGTTTTTGTCTTTTATCATTTTTGTGTGTGCATTCATTCAATAGCCTAGTGATTGTCTGGTCTCAGCCACATAGTTGTTGGGACATTTGATGCACTGGATGAGGTATAGCACATATGTGATAGGCGTGTGCATGAACTATGGATCTTGAAAGGAGTGTGGGAGGGGGTGGTATTGATCATTGTAGCAGTGGAGCTATGTCTGCAGGTTTTGCATCTGTTCTTCTGGCAGAGTTTGGTGCCACTTTGCGGTGGCGTGTAGGAAACTTGCTTTTCACAGTATGGTCACTCCATATCTGACCTCGCAGTACAACAGAAGTTGGTTCAATAAAAGATACCACCTCCCATGTCTCTCTCACGTTCTGGGACCAACACAGCTACAGCAACACTGCAAACAGAGTTCAACATGTGTTCTCACCAGTTTTATTTTTTCAATAGTTCCAATACCCAAGGATATAAAGACACTTTTGCTGAATGCATAACAGATATGGCATCTGCCTATGCAGTCACAGTTCTACCAAGATTGAATTGCTTTGTGAAGGTTTTTGAGGTGCCTTGAGTAGCAAAAGCCTGATATAAAATCAAATTCTATTCTATTACACTCTCTGTTTACAAGGGACTCTGTGCATTACCCTTTATTTTAATATTCAGCCCTCAATTTTCAAAAGCTGTCTTTGTGATTGCCACTACAACTGTATCCCTGCATTTTGATATGTCCTTTTTTACAACACAAAGACTGAGCCGAATGCAGGATAACTATCAAAATACTCAATTTACATGTTTCTGTACAGATTTTGACTGCACAACAATGTAGGATTGAAAAAATGTAGGTGCAATTTGAAATGCCACATTTTAGTACTCTTTGAAATTTCACCTGAGTTATTCAAGTTCTGAAATACAGGTTTTCCAAAGCCACCTTGGTTAAAACTTTCTATTCATTTAGTGCTATTTTATGCAAACAGAATATGAATGCTTCATAAATTCCCTTATGTACATTGAAACCGACAGAAGATATGGTACTGTATTTTTATGCACACTGCTCACTCTGAATTTGTATTCCACTGCCCTCTGCAGGAAAGAACACAGAGTTGCACAAAGATTATTTGCAAACCGAAGGCTTCTAAAGCCTGATATTGGCCCCTGCTGCACCTTATTTGCTATGTGCTATTTTACATTTAACTCCTACCGATAATTCATGTAATTTCAATATCATTTTAGAAAGATGCATATTCAACTGAAAAGTAACTTATTGCAGGATGTAGCAATTGTTATGCAAGTGTTTTTCACATACTTAAAATAACAAGAATGCATCTTTAGGAGGCTCCAGGAGTTTTAGTTGCACAATTTCTGTAGGCATTACTACAATTTGTGCAGTTAAAACCTCCCTGCAATGCCATGCTTTGAAAACATACCCCTACATAATATCATTTTTCTGGCTGGGGAAATGTATTTTCTTATGCTTCTTGGGGTCCAGGGCCTTGTCTCCTTATTTGCTTCTAAAGCACCTAGTGCACTTTGAGCCTTATATAAATGATAAGAATATTATATAATGCAAAGGATGCTGTCGTCAGATGAAAACTTGCTTTTTCTGGTTTTGGCTGTGTGGATTTACTTAGATTGCAAGCTCTCTGTTTCTTTGTTCTGTGTTTGTACAGTGCCTAGCACAATAGGATCCTTCTCCATGGCTGGGGCTCCGAGGTGCTAGGGCAATGCAAATAGTAATAATAGAGCCTCTCATGATAACTTCTCTCATTTTATTCCTGCACAGCCTACCTTATTTCTTATATCAGGCTATCTGAATCTGTTATGGCATAAATTCAGGGCATTGGCATTGCTCGCTAGACAGTATACAGCACCAGGTTGAGTCTATATACATACAAAAATCTCTATATAAAAGTTAATCACACTGATGGTAGAGTGAATTAAAACAGCATACGTTTGGGAACACTGAAAGGCAGTAGAAACAGCTTCACAATAGGTAACAGGTAAAGAATTTAGTTTAAGAACCAACAGTAATATCAAGTAGATCACAGTATAGAACCCTACTTTTATTGCGAAGCCTTACCTTTGATTGTCTTGTATTTAACATGGCCCCCTTGTCTCATTTGTCACATTAATGATGTTCATTCAATTCAGTTGAACTGCATTCGTTCCCTTGGACGTGTTCACTGACCACACCAGAAGAGAGGGCTTTCAGGGTCTCAAAGAGAAACTGGAGACACCAGACAGTAGACTGACCTCACTTGTTTCTTCCTTCTGCTTTCTTACATTCCCACATGTTGCATAGTTATAGCTGAAACCTGCTACATGCTATGTGAAATTGCTCCTTTGCAAAGGCTCACTGCTGTAGCTAGGAGATGAATGACCTTTTTGCTCACTCACCCACACATAATACAAATCATATTTCTCAGGCAGAAACAAGATGGGCATCATTTCTTTCTCTTTTACTCCACATGAAAGGGCACCACCTATTGTTGACTAACCAGAGTTCTGAACTTTAGGCCAGTTTGCTACAGTGCCTGGCATTCTGCACAGGTTTGTTCTTTTGTGGTTGTTTGTCCCCTGGTGTAATTGTCTGCCATTGGAATTCCTGTATACAAAATGCATGCAGGCAGTTCTTTCCTCTTCATTACATCCCTAGCTTTTTTTTTTTTTTGGCTTAGTTTCTACCTACTGCAATACAATTTATTTTGTTGGCAGTCAGAATGGTCCCTGCTGTGAAGTCCGTGTGTTCTTCCTTCCCGTCCTCATGTTCTGTTTTTGTAACATAGTCTCAACAGATGTGATGAAGAATAAGGAGACCTATGATGCTCAGTGATGGTGTGAAAGCAACATAGCACACACCATGTTACACAGGCTGACCATATAAAATGTGAACCGTCATTGCCTGGTACTACTCATGCTATAGGACCAGGTTTTTAATGACTTGTGAAAGTATTCTAAGTACAGTAAGCTCCTGTAACTTATCCTCCTTTCAGCATTTAACTCTCCTGAATTCCTTTCATAGCAATTGCTAAGTGAGCTTCTGAAAACTGAAAATATTCATGGTTGTCCATTCTGAACGTAAGCCTCTAGAAGTAGAAGGATGATGTTACATTATTTACACAAGCACCGTAAGAGTGAGAAATGTTTAGATCACTGCTGTATACTGGTCAGTTCCTAACTCATTTGAATTAGCCAGAATGCGGAGAGTAAAGCTGTGAAAAAGTTGTGCATGCATTAAAACATAGTGAAATTTGTTTTAAGAAAAAATCTTTTGTTTTTGTAAAATGGTGAAAAATATTTCACATTGCGAGAAACCATACATTTAATGAAAAATGGCTTTATTAATCACATGTAGGTGGCAAATATCATAAAAGGGAGCAAAATGTCACCATTCAAATGACTGGTGATTTTTTTTATTGTGGTAGTTTAGCTGTGACAATTTCACTAGGTGAAAGCCAGAGTTTCCTCCCCCCGCCCCCGCTTTTCCTTCCAACATGAGGAGAAGAAACCATCTAATTCAGACCACAGGAGGCCCCCACAGAGCAGGCAAAAAGCAAACTTCCAAAGCCTCTCTAGATTTCAGATTAATAGGTCCACAGAATGTATCAGTTCTATAGTCTCAGCATTCAGAAGAGACACAAGACTGAAAATATGAATGGAACATTAGCAGTTTCTGTTTGGGTCTCTCAATGAGCAGTCAAAGATTTCACAGGTAGATGTGCTGATAAATAACAAAACAATAAAAATTTAGATAGTCTCTTTACTTTTGTTGTTAGAACACGAACTGTGGTACCTTTATCACATTGGAATTTTTTCTACAGTAAGAAAAGTTACTGTGACAATATTGTTCTATTATTGCATATTTCATCTATTCCTCTCTTGTTTATAAGCCCCACTGTAATAAAAGAATACTTTGCCCACCAGAGTTCATTGAAATGCATTTCATTATCTCAATCAGCCCCCTGAGTCAAAGCTTTATTGTACTGCATTCCCTTCCTACTGTATTTGAACTTTCTTCTAATACTGAAGCTGATGCTGAGCCCATTACAACCAGTTGCAAATTAGCTTTTGTTCCACTCAGACTAGTGAAGTGTATTTTAATACATTCATGCCAATAATTTTATAACCTAATATTCATGCACTTTATCTTTTAATTACTGTATCCTAAATTAATCTAGTTATGTATCTGATTTATTTCATACTGTTCACTGGTCCCAGGGTGGTTTTAGCATATTTCTTGTTCTTGTCAGCATGGGCAAATTGTAATATTTTATTCTTCCTAGTTTGAGGACAAGAATTTTGCCTGCTGTGTCTATGTTTTCAAAAGCGAATATAAACATACTTATTGTTAATGCTATTTGTGAAGTAACTCAGAGAACCTTTACAAGTTGGCATACTCTAATATATAATCATGGAAGTGTACATATACTCATTGAAAGCTCAGTGATTCAGAATTCTGTCTTCTGTTGGCACAGCTTTCTTTTAAATAGACTCACTGGGTCAAAGGAAGATCATAAAATACTGCTTCATCCATGTAATTAGAATAGTTTAATTCCGTGATATTTTCCAGCCCTGATATAAAGTTTGTCAGAAGAATAGATTCATTGTGTGACATTCCTCTTCTGATTATTAGCCTTGTTATAGGATAAAAATATCAGAATGATAATGCCAGGTATGTCCTATGACCGTTGATGGTGTGCCAGTCTACAAAGAATTATCTGTATATCTGCTTCTAGCTAGAGAAGAAGTCTATTATAGAGAGAGCTGTTTAGCAACCCTATATTTAGCTTTCCTAACACTTTCAATTAAAAAAGATTCTTGCAACCTTTTCTTTGAGAAGGTCTCACTCCTCTATTGTTAGTAGCAGCCCTTTGACTGTTAAGAAGCAGGGCACACACCCCAAACTGGTTATGAGTTTTATACTTAGGTTTCACCAACCAACTATCAAGTGTGAACTCCTCAAGTACTATAACAGCCTTAACATGGAGTCACAGACAGTTCCCTTGGGTATTCCAGTCTATCTTGCCGTCCAGGCATGCTTGCCTTTGTGATAGATGGTCCCTTACACCAAAAATCACAACAATATTCAGGTATCAGAGGGGTAGCCGTGTTAGTCTGAATCTGTAAAAAGCAACAGAGGGTCCTGTGGCACCTTTGAGACTAACAGAAGTAGCAATATTCAGGTTACTCCAAGTCCCAAAGGACCAGTCACTTACACCAGGTCAACTGCATGTTAGCTCTTACACCAAAGACAACACTTGCAGCCAATCATATAATAAATGAAGTAAAGATATATTAACTAAGAAAAAGAAATTAGAATTATTTGCAAGGTTATAGTTGATAACATAAACATACAAAAGAGCTACAGTCTTAGGTTCCAAAAGGTGATAGAAGCTGCTGTAATATGCCAGCTCTACATGTCCAGGGCTAACCCAAACCAAACACTGGGGATCATTTTGCTTATGTTTGGCAGTCCTTGCCCCTCACAGTCCAAGTAGCATAAAGATAGAGTTTCTTCTTCTCAGGTATTTTTATTCCCTCCCTTCAGAGTTCAAGCTGATGGGACAAGTCCACCTGGATGTTGTCTTTTCATGGGTGTCAGGGGAGCAATCAACAGTCTTTTGTTCATTGATGTTTCACAACGACTTGTCTGGTGTCTGTGGGCCTTCTCTTGTTGGGCAGGAGATACACCCTGTGGCCAGTGGTGTAGCTAGGTTCTAACATCAGGGGGAATGAACACATAAAAAAAGGTGCCACCCGACATCAAATTACTAATTACATACTTTTAAATTCATTATACATATTTATTTTGTACTTAAAATAAAAACACAAGAATGATATTGTTTTACAAGTACGTGAGCCCACTTGACAAGTTTTATTGTCCTTGAGTCTGGCTTCCATCCCCTCTCCAACTGTTGCAGCTGTCTGGAGGTGCTGCCTTCCAAGCCTTTACTCATTCACACCTCGTTCATTCAACAGGGCAATGGATTAAGGGGTGGGGGAAAACTTAGTCTATTCTTAGCAAAGAGACATTTTTCTTCTATCTTATTCCATCCTTAGGGGCTATAACATTATAACAAGGACAATGCAAAGTTTCTACATGAGGCTTTGATACAAAGTTTCATGAAAAAAGAGGTCACACGTGGGTAGACCCACTACAAGGTTATATGAAGAGGCAAAATGTAAAGTCATATGAAAATTATCAGAGATTTATCTACAGAAGCCCATCATTGGGGAATCATGGGGGAGGGGGGCTGGCTGGCTGGCCCTGCTGCTCTCCTGTTCTACAGGAACAGAGGTGACTCTAGGTACCAGAGCCATCAATCCATCACCTCTCTCCAGTGCGCCATTCAGTCAAAAAAAAAAAACAACAACTTTAAAAAAACCCTCCCAAGTTCCATTTACTGCAGCAAAATGTCTTCAAAAGATCAGACAAAGGTATTACCAGTGACATGCGCAGAATATCAACTACAAACCCATTCGGGAAGGCAGCGAGCAATTCCAAGTGGCTGAAGGCTTAGTGCAGACAGGCAAGAGAGATGCCTGAGGGCTCAAATTAGGTGTCTGGGTTTTATTGCTGGAGCCTACATTATGCATAAAAGAACCTGTGGCAAGGGGTTCTGGGGAGCACCCCACCAACTCAGATATGCAGGGGCCTGCATGATATGTGAGAGAGATTCAGAGGGGACCAGGCCATCTTATGTGCCGGCGTGGGGGAGGGGGCTGATCCTGGATGTATTTTTAGTGAAGGGGCGGGGGAATCAGATTCACTCATCTATGGGTGTAACCATTGGGTAGGCTGTGGGAGTGCAGTGCCCCCTAGTGTCTGGTTCCACTTACAGCCAATGAGGTAGTTCCCTTGGCTCAAGGGGGTTGGTACTTGTGGAGCTACAGGTCCAGGGTACAATCTCTGCAGCGGGGGGAGGGAGGGAGGTATTGTAAATATAGCATTTAAAGCAGCCAATCCTGCTGCTGCTAGAGAAAACTCAGCTGCCATCTTAGAAAGTGTGGGGTGCAGACATGAGCTCTGGAGCATTTCCCATTCTTTAGGGGGCATCTGCAGCTTAGGGGATGGGCTTCTAGATAAGGCAACAGACTGGGTCTTGGGCGATTAGCTTCAGTTCCTGCCTCTGCCACAGACTCCCTAGGGGGACCTTGGATGAGTCACTTAATCTCTCTGGACCTCAGTTCCCTGTCTGTAAAATGGGGATAATACTCCATCCTCTGTCTGTTTGGAGTGAGGGGACTGTCTCTTACTAGCACAATGGGCCCTCATCTAGCTGGAGACTCCAGGAGCTACCTTCCTAATACCAGAAGGGTTTTTTCAGACCTTCCATAAAGGTGACCTGAATGAGTGTAACAAGAAGGGATCAGATGGGGTATAATCCAAAATTCATTTTCCACTTGTGGTTGTTTTGCATGTCAGGTCATATTTCTGCATTTCAGTGTCCAGACTACACGGAGTCTCAGAATATTTTTATTGTTGTACTTTTTAGCCGCTTCTGCTAGTTTTAAGAGTTTTTCTCAGCTTGTAATAATATGAGAAACTCAAATTCTCTTGGCTTCCATCTCGAGAAGAAAATCAGGGGTGTAGTGGGGTGGTTACCCCCACTCCTGCCTGGAAGGGCTTAAAACAGCCTTGGCAGAGGGCTGCAGCTCTAAAAGCTGGGCTGATTGGGGAAGTAGCCACAGCTGGGCCATGCCCCAATCAGGCCACAGCTGGCCTCTATAAAAAGGCTGGGAGCCAGGAGCTCAGCAGTCTCTCTCTGCATTGGGAGAGAAGGGCCTGGCTGCAGGGAGCTAGACATAGGGTACCTGTAGTGGGGAAAAGCTAGGGAGCTCCAGCCTGGATAGCCCCAGGCTGTGGCCTAGTAGGAGGCCAAGGGTACTGGGGGTTGCAGAGGGCAGCCCAGGGCTAGGCCAAGGCAGCAGGTCCAAACCCAACCTTGCCTGTGATGAGTGGCCTATATTGCAGTCTGCCCCAGGGAATGGGGGCTAGTTGGAGACTGGCAGTGGCCTTATTCTGAAGTGAGGTAGGGATAGTGGGTGGGAGTTCCCCAGGGAGGGGAGACCCTAGTACTGAGGGTGTACTGCCAGGGGGCAGCACCCCAGATACAAGGGCACTGGGGTCTGGGAGGGACATGGGGCCAGAGGACAGGTGGATCACCAGCCTGCAGGGGGTGCTCCAGGATGCTGGAAGAGCTAATTCCCAGAAGTCACCAGCAGGAGGTGCCACAGGGGTGAGTCTGCTCCTCTACAAGGGGCCTGATCCTGTATTTTTTGTGGAACCAAGACTCCCGTTGAAATGTATGGGAGTTCTGAGTGCACGGAGAATGTTGGATTGGGCCTGAAATGAAGGAGTGAACATAAATCCCCTTGCTGAACACCTTGAAAATCCAAAGACACTAATATAAATCATGAGCTTTTGACTGGGATAAGGGGTATGTTTCTTCTAACCAGATTGCAAATAAACTGGACTGCAATTGAGAGATCAGCTGTGCCTTGATGTTTTCTGACATGTCAGAGATTTGGTGGCTAACTGTGCTGTCTGACACCAGGATCATTTTTAACTTCTCTGCTGCACTGTTACCAAGCATCGTCCTGCAAATGTCAATTGCAGCTGGGAGAACCAGTTTTTCCCCAGTTATGTAAGGCTTTTTATTCTTGGCAATGTGGTATGCAACTTGATACGATGCTTTTAAAGCACTTGCAGGGGTGGAGACCACATTTTTCATTGTGTTTTTTTTGTTTATTAATTTCTTGAAGCTTTGGAAAAAATTTCTGTTCTTTCCTACAAGATCGCTGTGTTTTGTTTCCACCTGGCCCCACCCCGACTCTACCCCCTCCCTGCCCCTATTGGACCCCTCCCCAAATCCCCACCCTGGCCCTGCCTCTTCCCCAGCACACCGCATTCCTTCCCCCTCCTTCCGCCTCCCTCCCAGGCTTGCTGCAAATCAGCTGTTTCGCGGCGCAAGCCCTAGGAGCCAGGGGGAGAAGCAGAATGTGGCGGCACTCAGCAGAGGAGGCAGAGCGGAGGCGGAGGTGAGCTGGGCCGGGCGGGGACCTGGGCTGCCAATTTTCCCCGTGGGTGCTCCAGCCCCGGAGCACCCAGGGAGTCGGCGCCTAAGGTGCCACTTTTGCAGAATGTGGTCAGTGGGGGAGCGGCCACTCCCCCTGCTCCCCCCACAGCTACGTTCCTGCCTGTGGCAAACTAGTATATCACACTTGGTAATGCTTCTCTCCTGACTGGGTGTTTCCAGTTTTAGAACAAACACATTTACAGTAATAGAGCAAACACTTAAATTTTACCTTATAACCTAGGATATAGCTATTATAAGTGAGATTAATGCATGCAGCAATTTACAAGCATTCCATAAAATCTAAACACTAAATGCATTTTTATAAATCTAATACCCATTTTAACGATATGAACACACAGGTGAGCCAGACTGATTTCCAGCTATGAATTTGTCAGTGTTCAGTTGAGGCCACAGAGCCTTGGCATGAGCTGGCACCTGGTCAGCCAGTGTCACATGTTGTTTGGTCACTAGAAACTGAAATAGCTCCTTAGCATACAGAAATGGCTATACTCTGCTGGCCTAGAACAGAAGTTCCCACTTTCACTCAGCTACTTCAATGAGCTCCAGAGCTTGCCCTGCCTGACAGATTGAACAACCACAGCTTTTAACCACATCACTTAAGTCTCCCCCTGTAGGCAGCCCTTCCTCCCCCGCCTCCCCCAACACCCAAGAAAGGGATATAGAAAAAAATAGACTTAAATTTTGTAGGTGTCTTACCATGGCATCTGCTGGTTTTCAGTGCTCCTCCAAAGGACATGTGAAGTGGTAGTGGGTTTTGTGTGAATATAATAAAATACAGCCCATTGATAAAAGTATAATCTTTTGACCTTGAATTAAAGTAACCCTTTTCATAAACTGGGAAATGTATTTTTTACCAGGCTCAAACAATGTTCTCTGTCTCTCTCCTTTCAAGGCCCTTCCAGCTCCACAGGGGTAACAGCTGACACAAGGAGCCTGGGTGTGAGACCCACCCTACTACAGGGGAAGAGAAAGAGTCTGAGATGGGCTCCTGGGAGACCTGCTCAATAAAACAAATCAGCAGATCCAGATAGCCCTGCTGAACTACCAACAGGATAAGGATGCTTGCAGGATGGAAAGAGAGCCAGAGGCAGAATGGCATAAGGAGAAATTGGAAGACATATTCCTAGAGCATGATCACTGGTTGAGAGAGGCAGATAGACCGCAGTAGAAGGAGCTGTTTGAGCACTTACTGAAGGTGATGGCCACCACGCTGCAGGCTCTGGTGCATCCTTCAGCCTCTGCTTCTGACCCATGGTGGCAAGCCGCACACCACTACTGAGTCCTGGAGAGCATTCATCCTTTGTACAATTCAAGGAGTAGCTGGAGGATGTCATGGACAAACACAGGTACATAGAATGCATAAATGTACTATGTGCATTCATCCACTCGTGTCCAGACACAGCCCATACCTGAAAAACATGCCAGAAAGGCCAAGGAGAACATGGATCTTTGACTAGTTTTTTTGGACCAAGTTTGGTTATACTATTGTGCTGCACAGCATGATGGCAGCTGATCTGCATCACTGATTGTTACAGCATGTAAATACATGTAAAATAAAACATTGGATTTGCCCACAAGGCTATAATAATAGGTTTTATTTTGCATAATGATAAAAGTGACACAACCTCTAATGTATGTCATCACATACCCAATGTCAAAGTTTCATAATAAAAAAATCTATAAACCTCTAGTACCATTTCATTCCCTCTCATGCATGGGAACGTGCATACCTATAATGTGGGCATACAAAGCAGCCTTGATTTCTGTTGCATATCTGGATCCAGCACCATCATGACATGTGCGTTAGCTCTCTGTGTGCACTGGTTCAGCTATCCAGCAGTGTCCTGAGTCTACTCCTGGTGAAAAGGTTCCCCACCTCCTTTGAAACATTGTGCAGAGCACAGCAAGCCACAATAATGTGGATTTCACTAATAACACTGGCATTCAAATGGTTTTGAAGGCAGCACCAATAGGATTTCAATCTGCCAAATTCACATTCCACCACCACCCTCTAGCTACTGAGTGTGTAACTGACTCTTCTTTTGCAGATCCTCTGAAATCAGAGTACGGTTTAATAAGCCATGGCAACAAAGGGTAAGCGGGGTCCCTAGAATGACAGTGAGGACAATAACTTCATGTAATCCAGTGGGAACGTCCCAGCTTCTCTGGAGTTCCCTGGTATCATGCACCCTGCCAGTGCATCCCACATTAGTGTTTATGAATCTGCCCCTGTGATCAACCAGGGCCTTTGCAGTTTATGTCCAAATGCTCCTTGCAGTAGGCCAGCTATAGGCACATAAGTCCCATCACTGGCCCCAGCACAATTTGGAAACCCATTCTCTGAAAACCAGCAATTATTTCAGGAAAATTTGTAATGCCTACCGCCTTTGGATAAATTGCAATCCTGATTGCCTCACAAATCTCTGCTACAAAAACTCCCACAGTTGTTTTGCCAACTCCAAACTGGATATCCTGTAGCAGCATGGGGTGTGCAGCTTCCAGGTGACTATAGTAGCACATTGCTGGACCAGGTAAGCTGGCCTCATCTGTGTGTCCTGGCGCTGAAGGCAAGCTGATCACAAACTGCAAGAAACATCTGCTTCTTCAACAAAAAGTTCTGGACCCACTGCTGGTCATCCCAGGTCCGCATGGCAATGTGATCCCACTGGTCTGTGCCTAGTGTCGCATTCTAGAAGTGCTGGTCTGCAACAGAGGAATCTGTGGCTAAGGCAACAACAGACATGAGCAGCTGGCATCTCAGTAAAAGATGCCTTTGGCAGTTCATAAACTGCAGCCAAAATGTCCACCAGCATTTAACAGATGCTCCAGCTGTGTCCCAAAATAGGACTGACAGCATGAGGGAGAGAAATTCTTCCACCAGGGCAGGATCCATGTTGGCTCTGGCTCCGGAAAGCATACAGACACAAAATGGCTTGGCTAGATGTGTTGGTGGGCTAAAACCACCCAAAATACTTCCGATCAACTCCCATGGGACAGACAGACACACAACCCACTCTGGAGAAAGCTCCAGCACTGCTTCAGCTGATGAGGGTGCTAGGAACCCTGGGATATGATAGCACACCCCCACAGAAGCTGAAGTTCTGACTCAGGTCTGCGGAGTGCAGTATGGATGCGCAGGTGTGGGCTTGGAAACATGAGTCCACAAGCCCAGATCCACAGACCCAGGCTTAGTGTGCTGTGTAGATATACCCTAAGTAATATGTGTTTTCCTCTATCATACAAAAACATCAAAGCACGTGAATGAGAAACTCAAATTGAAAGACAGCAAGAATTCATCTACACTGTATTGTAAATCTGGGCTCAGACTCAGGGTTGAGACGACCATTCACACACAAATTTGTCTGACTTGGGTCAGCAACCATTCCAGATCCAATCCTAGGACCACCCAGGAGGGTGGGTCTGAGGCTGAGTCCTGCTGAGATTCGGGTCCAAGTTGTCATTTTGCAATGTGAACTCAGCTCAACCAGCAGACTTGAGTCAGAAGGTCTGCATAGTGCATTGTGGATGCGTTAGCACTGGTGTGAGATGCGAATCCAGCAACTGTAAACCTAGATTATTAATGCAGTCTGGATGCTTAAGAATGGGCTTAGAAGTCCACAAGCGCAGGTCCCACAGACTCAGGTTTCTCATGCATTGACACACCCAGGAGGGGGAAGGCTGGAGGAGAACAAAGGCAGAACCCCCAGTGGTAAGAAGGGAAGTTTCTGATGCGGGGAAGAATAAAAGGGAACCAGAGGGCAAGGAATCTAATACCGCAGTCATGGGCATGGCATAAGAATCTGAAAAGAAGCAGATTAGAAGAGGGGCAGGGTGTGGAGAGAAACAAAGAGCTAGATTGTGAGTGGGACCATGTGTCCCTGGCCATGAACATAAGAACACTCTCAAAACACTCCTGTATAAGATATATGCACCTTGGATCCAGGCATGTATGAGTATGTGGAGCAGGTTGGTAGGGGACATGCAGAGCTTTGGCTCCAACCTCCCTAACACACTAGTATCGAGGCCAGAGTGGGGAGTGTGTCATAATTCACTCTTGGTATAAACCAGCTGCAAATTACTGCCCACAGAGCTAGGGGACAGCAAGAATGGAACTGTGTTTAAGAGGGTATCTCTGAGGCCCAATGTCTCCAGGGTCAACTCCAAGGGTGGTGCAGCTTAACCACTGCCCTGTTCTCAAAGCCATGCCTACAATCACAATCTAGCCCTAGGTTAGGAGAGAACAAGGGGATGATCAGCAGCACTGAAAGCCGGAACAAAGAGTAAGAGGAAAGGAGAAATAAAAGAGAAGGACAAAAACTATTCTACAGGAACAACAAAAGAGAAAATGGTGTAGAGACAATAAAGTAGGAGGGAGAGAGAAATGGATGAAGGAAAAGAAAAAAGAAACTACTGTAAGCAGGGTCTGAATGAGTTCTCCCCTGACAGCTAGTTGGGGACAGGGAGAGACTTCAGGAGCAAACTGTATTTACATGAACACACCTACTCTGTGTAGGTAGCCAGCAGACAGAAGTTGTGTTGCTCAAAAGTGATCAACTTTGGCTGGTGTTGGGTTACAAAACACTGTAGTACTGAATGCAGGGGTAGTGAAATGCTGTATCCACGTTGTTATCTCTATTGAATGAGTAAAGTGGAGCAGAACTGCAATGAGCCCATTCTGATTGAGAGGTCATCCTCAGTTGAAAGGAACTCGCTAAGGCAGGGGCTCGAATGCCAGACCTCCGTGAAAGTAAGAGAAGTGGGGCTGGGTATTTTAGCTGGGAAGTGTGGACTCTCCCTAAGAGTCCCTGGTCTGGTTTAACCTGTTTTTCCCCAGTGTTCAAAGATAGATCTAAATAAGCTTCATTAAGATCCTTTTGTTATTTTAAGTGCTGAAATCACTTTTGGGGGGACAGTGTTTCTGCCCAGCCTGCTGACAACTAAAAATCACTAGGAATTGACAGTCACTAAGAGGCTGACTTACAGAGGTTGCGGCAGAGAGGCTGTAGTTACCCGGGGAAAAAAAGTGACCCGGGTAACTACAGGCCTGTTAGTTTAACTTCTGTAGTATGTAAGGTCTTGGAAAAAATTTTGAAGGAGAAAGTAGTTAAGGACCTTGAGGTGAATGGCAATTGGGACAAATTACAACATGGGTTTACGAAAGGCAGGTCGTGCCAAACCAACCTGATCTCCTTCTTTGAGAAAGTAACAGACCTTCTAGATAAAGGAAATGCGGTGGATCTAATATACCTCGATTTTAGTAAAGCGTTTGATACGGTTCCGCATGAGGAATTATTGGTTAAATTGGATAAGATGGGGATCGATAGGAAAATCCAGAGGTGGATAAGGAACTGGTTAAAGGGGAGACTGCAGCGGGTAGTACTGAAAGGTGAACTGTCAGATTGGAGGGAGGTCACCAGTGGGGTTCCTCAAGGTTCGGTTCTGGGTCCGATT
This sequence comes from Terrapene triunguis, assembly GCF_002925995.2. NCBI lineage: Eukaryota > Metazoa > Chordata > Testudines > Emydidae > Terrapene > Terrapene triunguis. Next base: position 23,552 of record NW_020714101.1, on the reverse strand, counting down.
TTATTTAATCTATTCGTTACTGACCTCGGAACCAAATGTAGGAGTGGGCTGATAAAGTTTGCGGATGACACAAAGTTGGGAGGCATTGCCAACTCGGAGAAGGATCGGGATATTCTGCAGGGAGACTTGGATGACCTTGTAAATTGGAGTAATAATAATAGGATGAGATTTAATAGTGAGAAGTGTAAGGTGATGCATTTAGGGATGACTAATAAGAATTTCAGTTATAAGCTAGGGACGCATAGGTTAGAAGTGACTGAGGAGGAGAAGGACCTCGGAGTCCTGGTTGATCGCAGGATGACTATGAGTCGGCAATGCGACGTGGCTGTGAAAAAAGCTAATGCGATCTTGGGATGCATAAGGCGAGGTATTTCTAGTAGGGACAGGGAGGTGCTGCTTCCGTTATACAAGGCGCTGGTGAGACCTCACTTGGAGTACTGTGTGCAGTTCTGGTCTCCTATGTTTAAAAGGGATGAACTGAAACTGGAACGGGTACAGAGAAGGGCAACTAGGATGATCCGAGGAATGGAAAACCTTTCCTATGAAAGGAGACTCGAGGAGCTTGGTTTGTTTAGCCTAACCAAAAGAAGGCTGAGGGGGGATATGATTGCTCTCTTTAAATATATCAAAGGGATAAATACCAGGGAGGGAGAGGAATTATTTCAGCTCAGTGCTAATGTGGACACGAGAACGAATGGATATAAACTGGCCGTGGGGAAATTTAGGCTTGAAATTAGACGAAGGTTTCTAACCGTCAGAGGGGTGAAATTTTGGAACAGCCTTCCGAGGGAAACGGTGGGGGCGAAAGACCTCTCTGGCTTCAAGATTAGGCTAGATAAGTTTATGGAGGGAATGGTTTGATGGGATTACGGGATTCTAATCAATTAGGCAATAATGGCCATCGCTGGTAAAATGAGGGTCTGGCTAGAGAATCTTGCCTGTATGCTCGGGGTTCTGCTGATCGCCATATTTGGGGTCGGGAAGGAATTTTCCTCCAGGGTAGATTGGCAGTGGCCCTGGAGGTTTTTCGCCTTCCTCCGCAGCATAGGGCAGGGGTCGCAAGCTGGAAAATTCTCTGCGACTTGAAGTCTTTAGATCACGATCTGGAGACTTCAACAGCAGAGCTAAGGGAAAGTGGGGGGGTCAGCTTTTGTGGCCTGCATCATGCAGGGGGTCAGACTAGATGACCATATTGGTCCCTTCTGACCTTAAAGTCTATGAGTCTATGAGTCTATGAGCAGAAGATGACAGCGATAGTGGCGAGCCGGTGGGAGCAGCAGGTGGCAAGGAACAGCAGCTGGTGGGGCGGCCAGCCAGAGCAGGTGTTCAGATGGTGGAGCAAGCAAGGTGCCTTCTTCCTCTGGTGGGAGGTGAAGTCACACAAATGTACCTCTGACCCCTGGGTCCTCACTGACCAAGGACAACCACTGTGAGTGGGGTATGGTGAGGGAGCAGAGCAGGGCACAGTAAAGGAACTTTTGGTTGTAGAACTCAAGAACATGAGGCAGAAGACACTGCCCCACACACTTTGGGGTGGGCATCCTGCTCACAGTTTTATGTTTATGAATCCCTAATTAATGTCGGATGACTTCCGTCCTTTCATTAAAAGCTTCTTTTCTACACTCAGACTCTGTGCTTGTGAGAGGGGAAGTATTGCCTCTCAGAAGTGCCCAGGGTGGTATGTAATTGTCCCAGGTCACTGGGTGGGGACTCAAGCCGCTTCTGTGTTGTATTGTTGAGGAGGAACCCCTAGATATTGAACCCAGCCCTGATTGCTGCCGGCTCCACCTGGCAGAAGGGTTACACTACATACACTGATTTAATTGTAAATTTAATTGACTTTGTTACTGGTGTTTGCATTTTATTTTCTTTCCCTGATAGACACCTTACATGTTTGCATATAAAAGAAAGGGACAGTAGTGACCAGGATCTACTGCTGTCAGTGGTAAGACCCCCGTTAACATCAGTACGAACAGGATTTATCCTAGTATGTCTAACTCCAGAGGGATAATAGAACCTAGTTTTGTTTTGAGAAATCTCTTGGGATACTTTTACTTCCAGAACTTAAGATTTGGGTTACACAAGAGTCTGAGTTTTCCAAATAATTTTCTATTCTTTTTAAAGAGGGGAAAATGTGATTTTTAAATATACTTATTCTAACTAAATGAAAGCCTGTGCTGTGCAAACAACACGTCTTGTATGCCTGAAATGTTTACCCTGCTTTTAGGGCTGTCACCCAAATTTACATAAACGCAGCAGCCTGAATTTACATTTTTGACAGGGGAAAATCCAAACTTCAACTCTGGAAGTATGGAGCTGTGTTCTAAATCTAAAATCCAAAATTTGCAGATGTGTTTCCACAACTTAATCTGGTTCTAAATTACTTTAAAGGATGCAGAACTAAGCTCTAAATTTGGCAAAATGAATTCTCCCACCCCTAAAATTAATATTGCTGCCTTCTGTAGTTACATAATTGGAGCTGCTTGTGCTGCCAACCAAATTGGTATTAATTCTGGTTTTTTTCCCCTCCTTGCCATGTCAGACATCTGGAGTGGGCATGTGTTTCTTTTTTAATGAAAAGATAATTCCTTTCTTCCTCAGGAAATACCTTCTCTTATTTTCTCCTGTAGATTCTGCTATACCTTGATCTTTTACCATTGGCCTTTGTCTCTAAGTCACTCATGTTCTCTGTGCGCCATGGCATAGGCAGTGGGGCTATTGGATTCTAACTTAAAACGTATGTAATATTTATATCAGGGATATTCATTTTAAGAGAATTGGGCCCTATATATTTTTAAAATAAGGGGCAAAATCCTCATCTGGTTTAAATCAGAGTACACCATTGACTTCAATGGTGTTACACCAGCTAAAAAATCTGGTCCAAGGAGTAAGGCATTCAAGAAGTTCACTTTATGTAAATGTGTTTTGTGTTAGCTCCCTACTTGGATATGCAAGGAGATAAAATGGTGTTTAATTTGAATATGTCCCTTGTTTCTATGTTCCAGTTCCTCACCCAGCCTATCTGTCTGCAAACCTCTAATGAACAGATTTTATTGCCAAACAAATTTGTCATTTCAATGTCAAAATATTGGTCAAGCAGTCTGCAGGCAAAGATGACACAAACACATTCAGGCCTCTATAGTAAAAAAAAAAAAAAATGTTAAACCAGCCATTTTCATGAGTGAAAATGAAACACAAACTGGTTCCTCAGAGATCCAGTATCTCATTGAAATTGGCCTGAAATAAAATAATCTGCTTCTTTTGTTCCTCTGTTATATACCAAATCCAGCTTCTCCGGTGATAACTATTCCCCCAGAGGCACTGCAGCCAGTCTGGACAAACCAGAATTTGTATCTCCACTTCATGCGGCTGGTGAGCTGGCTTGGCAGCAGCCTTTATCCACACTGAGCAAGAGGAGATGCAGTCATTCAGGCCCAAATGTCAGGATCATCACAGTCTGCCAGGTGTGTGAACCTGGAAGGTAGAACTTCTGCGTGAGTTTCAAACACACGACTCATTTGTGGACCTCTAAAATCATCTCTGTAGGGGGCCCCTTGTTGTTCAAGCAGCTCAGATTAAATTTGGATCAGACCAAATATAGCAGCTCCTATCTTTCATTTCTCCTTCCAGGCTGCAGTGGAATTACTGATAGCTGGGCAGCCATCCCAACCAGAAGCCCAATGACCAGATTCCACAGGGACCATGACACTTACCCAGGACTTCCAGTCTGACATTTCCCCCCCCAATCTGACATTTTCCTCACATGAAAAAGAGATTTGCACCGAAGCACCTCCATGCAATGGCTGCAATCATGCAACATTTGTTGCCTTTGGAGTGATTTACAATTCTTATTGTCCTGCAGTGATTGTTTTATTTTATTTACTATTGCACCCATCATTGTGATGTTTAATTATTTTAAAGAAATCAAGAAATTAGATCATTGCCAGAACTGGCACAGATCAAACCACACATGCTTCTCCTCCCTTGCTCTCTGATGAGATGCATCCCTTCCAGCTGTAGGCCCAAACTAAGAGAAAGGTAGAGTCAATAAGTGTGACTTGTCTTGTTTCCTGTAAATTGCCAAACCTGAGCACTTCAGGAGAGAACCAATTCCAAAGCCAAGGACCCTCACCCTGAATGTCCAGCTACTCATGCTCTGAAGAAAGTGAGTGCTGCAAGTGGTCTTACAGATACCTAGATTCCAGACCATTCAGCGCTTTATACTGTTGGTTATTACCTACACCACTAAATTGCACCTGGAAATGGATAGTTACAGCACAGAAGTTGTTTGTGTGTTCATATCAGCTTTTTCTGATAAAAGGTGGGGAGCTGTATTCTATAGTAATTCGGGCTTATGAATGGTCTTTAAAGTTCATCCTAAGGAGAGCCCACTGCAACTGCCCAGTTTGGAAGTAAGTCTGGGCATTGGTGAGGTCCACCTTAGAAAGGAAAGCTCTTAATATGGCATTATTAAAAGATCAAAAGGTCACTTCTGGTCACAACTGCAGTATGGGAATCCAGGAACAGCAATGGATATATCAAGAACCCAAAATTACAAATAACTTGGGGGGGAGGGAGTGTGGAAGGAGGGAGTTATCATAACCCCACCAGGTCCTTAAAATCCTTTCCTATAACATCACTTCTGTCTTGTTCGGAATCAGTGAAAGTCAGTTAGTTTTCCTCCAGAACCCGAACTTGGCCTTCAATGGGAAATCAAGGAGACAACAGAATCAGAATTCAGTGAAAAGAAATTGTAGATCTCAATATAGTCAGCCAGTCCATGATGTTTCCATATCTTCCCTAAGGTCCTAAAATACATGTTGAATGGGAGAGGGTAACAAAATGAAACTTCAAAGAACCTCACATTGCTTATCCTACCACCATCTTCTGTGTCCTCTTTGAAAGGAATGAACTAAACCACTGTAAAATCCCATACACCTCTGCCAGGTCCTGAAGATGAATTAGCTACAGTTCAGGATCAGCTGCATGAGTCATTGCCAAAAGGTCCGATGAAATCAGCATGAATACCTAGCCATAGTCCACTGCCAGAAAGAGAACATCATCTAAAGAAATAAATTCAGTCTCCACACCATGAGTAGATTGAAGGCTGTGTTGATAATAATACCCAGCTCTTTTATAGCACTTTTCTTCCCTAGATCTCAAAATACTTTACACAGGAGGTCAGTATCATTTATCCCCATTGTACAGATGGGGAAACTGAGGCACGGAGATCTCTAATAAGGATCCAGGGAGCCCGAAGAATCTGTAGATTGTTGGAACTGAATTGCTGCCACCGTCTCAGTAAAATGTCCCCACCAAAAAATTTGAGATTTCAGAAATTGATGAGATTATTAATATCAGGGGAATCTAGATCTAAACACCATTTGTGACTTATCTGGCATTTAATTAATAATCCTCTAAACAGTGTGGCATTTCCTAGCCATGAGGCACAAGAGTACATTTTGCAGATGGTTGAGCACTGCTTACTCTATAAAACCAGAATCTCCATTTGTGGGGCTGCATGAAACCTGACCAGAGAAGAAAATATTTTATTTATATCCCCTACTGCTCCATCACCATGTCTGTGGTGTTGGGCTAATTGCAGTGTCATAGATTTGATTGATGTTCTTTTTGAAGAAGATGGAAAATCCTTCATGGTGAGAAATACCAGACTCTATTTCTAAGCGTAGGCTGTTCATCACTCTTCCAATGATCTAGGCTCCACAGATGCTCAGAGCTAAAAGTTCCTTGGCAAAATGATTCATTCATAGCTACATGGTAAATATTGACCATGTCCTGTGATTTGTTAAAAAGGTCCGTTAAATGCTCATGAAGTCCCAAGTGTGTTTGGAGCAAGCAAGACCAATTGTTTTCAAACCCTTTGTTGCAAGGTAGCCTGGCTTTTTGGAAGCAGTCACTCATTTTCTGCCTGCCATTTACTTCCATTCTGAGGAGGTGCAAGCGGAATCTTGAGAGGTTCCACTAGCAATGTTGCTCTCAAACAGCCAGAGTGGAGATTTTTTCTTCAAGGGTTTACATGGAGTGTGTAGTCAGCCACTGATGTGTGAACTTATGCGCCCTATCCATTATAGGAACATTATTCTAAGAAATGCTGCAGACCAGGAATAAGATGATTACGAAATACAGGAAGTGTAAACAGTTTCTGTATGGAGAAAGCAGCATTTTACCAGCGAGGTGTCTCTTCTTGTTTTAAATAGATATACATATATTTTTGCTTGTTAAATTATCTAGATTTACTATTTGGATGTACTTTTTCATTTAAATTACTTAGAATGCTTACAGGATTCCACTGTACAGATTTCCTTTGTATTGTCTTGATTTCCCCCTACCCCACATTTGCTTTTTAATTAAATTAATAAGAGCATAAGAAAGGCCATACTGGGTCAGTCCAATGGTCCATCAAGCCCAGTATCCTGTCTTCCAACAGTGGCCAATGTCAGGTGCTTCAGAGGGAATAAACAGAACAGGTAACCATCAAGTGATCCATCCCCTGTCACCCGTTCCCAGCTTCTGGCAAACAGAGGCTAGGGACACTTTAGAGGATGATTTTGCATCCCTGCCAATCCTGATTAATAGCCATTAATGGACCTATCCTCCATGAAGTTATTTAGTTCTTTTTTGAACCCTTTTATAGCCTTGATCTTCACAACACCCCTGGCAAAGAGTTCCACAGGTTGACTGTGCATTGTGTGAAGAAATACTTCCTTTCGTTTGTTTTAAACCTTCTGCCTATTATTTAATTTGGTGACCCCTGGTTCTTGAGTTATGAGAAGGAGTAAATAACACTTCCTTATTTACTTTCTTCACACCAGTCATGACTTTATAGACCTCTGTCATATCCCCCTTGGTCATCTCTTTTCCAAGCTGAAAAGTCCAGGCCTTATTAATCGCTCTTCATATGGCAGCCGTTCCATACTCCTAATCATTTTTGTTGCCCTTTTCTGTACCTTTTCCAATTCCAATATATCTGTTTTGAGATGGGGCGACTAGATCTGTACGCAGTATTCAAAATGTGGGTGTACCATGGATTTATATAGAGGCAATATGATATTTTCTCTTATCTATCCCCTTCAGGGCTGCTCTAAATTACAACCACCTGCTTTTGGCCCCATGGCTTCATTCCAGCAGCAAAGAATAATCAGAGCTCAGCAACAATTCAGTTCTCCCAGGGGGAGGCAGAGAGCCAGTGTAGTGGGAATTCCCAGCTGACCAGGTCTGCTGGCTTAAAACCCCTTTGCACCACCAGAGCATCCCAAGGAGCTCATAGCACAGAAGAGAACCAGGCTCATCATTGTTTGTATCTTGTTTTTATCTTAAGTTTTTATATTTTCCCATGGCTGCTAGAACTTCAGAATTTAGGATTAGGGGTTCCCTTAAAAAAAAAGAGCAATTTCCCCCCAGCATTCTTGAATCTGACCATATTTCAAAGGGCTCATTTAACCTTTTTATCACAGAGTAACTACTTAGGGTAAATTATTTTGTACTTTTATGTTGTTCATGTTTTTAAATATATTATCAATAAGTTGTAATATACACTTTACCTTCTGGAAGAAATTGTCCAGGTAACCCTTGAGAATTGCAGTTGTCCAAGCTTTTTAAACATTGCTTTAAAACAATTAAATAAACTTTCCAGATATCTGTTTTCATTTTGTTTTGCAAGAAACTGCCAATGCCATTAGAACACTTCCTCCAGCGTGGTAGCGAACAGTTTCATGTGAAGGAGCAGAAGCAGCTGTACGGCAATAACTATTGTCATATACTGTTACATTGCATTATGGAAATTTTACTGCTCGTTTGCAATAGTGCTCACTGAAGATACAGTCCCCAGGCAACACCCAGCATATCACTGTACATCTGCCGTTGCTTCCTTAGAGGCTTGATCATGCAGTCTGCATGGAGGTAAATTTCCCACTGAAGACAGAGGGAGTTTTGCCTATGTCAGATCTGTAGGATTTCATAGTTCTATGTCACAGTTTCCACACTCAATCACCAGATGAGGTAACCATAATTATCTTTTCTCCCAAATTATTTGCCACATTGCTTACAACAGCAAGAACCATCCAGAAAACAAAGTTGCAGACTTCCGCCAATGAACACATTACTTACCCAACTGCAATTATAGATTCCTGATACTAAAACAATAAAAAACTATACAACACGTTAACATCATATTAAACAGCAACCAGAATTGTATAACATATATATAAAATGCTAGAACCTATGGCTAATTCCAGTCCAGCACAGGAGTGAAAAGTGGAACTCACAGAGGAAAGTAGTGATGAATGGTCCCACTTCCCTTGAGTTTCCGATATTGCTGACTGGCCCAGACCTTCTGGCCAATAAGGGAGCATCTTAAGTCCTGCGGTGACCATTCAAATGACTTGATATAAATCAAGGCTGTATTTGACCGGCTTGGCAAAAATCCTCTCTGGATGACCCTAGCAAGAGATTGCTGGCCCCCACTGCATGAGATCAATGAGGTCTTATCTCCTCCTCTCCACATTCTAGGCTTACAGCCTACAAATCTGGCTTATGGCTCCAATGTGAGGAACATCCAGAGGAAGCAGAGGAATGCAGTAAAGATCCTGAATAGTATCTAGTGGGCACATAACACATGAAGGAAACATGGCTTGCAGTTTGAGACCAGTGATGGAAATTTAAGGGGATGTTGTTCACAAAATGTGAGAGTACTAAAAACGTTTCTATTTTCAAATCAATGCATATAAACATTTCACTGAACATTGAATTGTCTATTCTGGAGGATACCAGTGGTCTAGATCACTGGTTCTTAACCTTTTCCATATGGTGACCTCTCAGAATTACCCTCCTGTCTCAAGGGGAATATAACTGGAACCACCCTCCCACTTAGCAGTATAAGGACAGGGTAGTAGAGAGCCCCTGCATCTGTTTTCAATCCCAAGGTTCCATATCCAGGCTGCAATCCAATTATTTCTCCCCTTGAAGGGAAAGTTTGAGGTAACAGCAAGCTGGTCACAGAAAGGCAGGGAAATTGAAATAATAGTCAGATGCCTTGCTGTAGCATAATGGTAAACTAGGTTGCAAAAATGCTGAATTCCATTCTATATTGGAAAAATGCCAACTTCCAGGGCTAAAAAATCACAGGGCCTTGTTTGAAATGAATGGGGCAGTTCATATATCTGAGCCATTTTTACAGGCTTTCTGCAAATTCAGACAGACATTGCTACAACAGTTCGGATTCACTTAGCATTTCCAAGGTTGTCTCTGGCACAATAAGGGCTAGACATGTAAATGCTTTAAATGAAGGGAAAAGACAGGGTGACTGTGACGCTACTGAAGCCTTTGGGGAGTCATGACCCCCAGGTTGAGAAACCCTGGTCTATAGCCAATAACAAATTTGGGGAAATGATTTGGGGCTATAATTGCTGCCAAATAATTACAATGTGGCAAATATGTATCACACCAGGCATAATACATTGGAATAGGAGTTCAGTAGAAACAGTAACGTTTGAAAAGACATCATGCACAAAGCTGACTAACCCTGATCACTGTGATTTTTGTGACCTCCCCTCTCAGATCAAGAGGCAAAGACTCGAATCTGCACACTCTGAAATCAATGGGATTTCAGGTCTGTACATGGCAGTTTTACAGGATCGGGCCATATGTCTAATATGATGAAAAGTTGTAACATGATGATGCCACAAGGGTCAAATCCTAAGTGCCATGTTAGTGGCATAGACTGGCTTTGACATGGGTTACAGGATTGTTGTTGATGTTGATTTTAATTCCATTTATTCACTTACATTTAGAATATTTTGTCAGGTCTCCTTTTTTTCTTTCTTTGGAAGTGGGTGGAGTGTCTAAGGAAAAGGGATAGATTATGTGAGCATGACATGTTGCTAAATATTAAGGGGGGGTCATTTTTTGGAAGTAGCTGTATGTTTTGTTTGGCTCTGGAAGCAGTTGTATTGGTGGAATTTACATTATCAATTTATCGTTAATAAATAAATAAATGGCAAATAATTCTGAAGAATCAAAACAAGGTGCATACTGTTTTTATTTACAGGCCCATACCTAAGTAGACAAACTCATGATTGGAAACTTCAGTCTTGTAACAGCTGAAAATGTAGGCTCATATTTTATTTCCTTTGTAAAAAATTAGACATGCAGCACATTACCCTACATTTTCATGGTGGTGCATATGATGGACACTGTTTTAAAAACTTATGAGCTAATAGCATTTTTCATTTACAGACATATATCATGAAAAAAGGTTGCAGTAAACAGTTGTAAAATTATTGGCTAATGTCAGACAGATGGCGCGGCGGTCAAATAGATTACATAAATGTTCAGCACTGGGAAGAACACAATGATAAATAAAGCTTTTTGTTTCCAATCCACACAAATACACAGTGTGGTATACTGTTACGTTATTTGCAAGACAATGTCATCCTTTCTACTCAATTATATGTGCCTGCCATTTCTGAATAAACTTTCTACATTGCTTGTAGGGTTTACCTTCTTCTGCCTTTTGGATAGGGATGTTTGGTTGCATATACTGACAGATATATTTTTATAAGCATTTGACCACTCTGTCTTTATATAGTGGTTACCATTAAAAAAGTAAACATGATTCCTACCAAATTCTATGTATAATATGTGTAAAGAAACATTGTGGCATTTCAGATACTGCTCTCTGTTAATTCTGGATAAATGTTGAGCTTGTAATGGTTGACAGAATTTATCTTCAATTCAATTATTGGTCAGCTATGGTAATAATATTAATAATAATAATAATAAATAATTAATATATCATTATGGGACTCATTGTTACAAAGAGCTTAATCAGATCATCTCAGTCAGAAAGGAAACAACTATGTAAATTGTTAAATCTTACGAAATGTCAGTACAACTTGCACAAACTGATACTACACAATATGTACACTGCATCTTAATGGAAAAGGTGGCATAAATTGTAGTATCAAGCTTTCCCATATTGTTACCCAGGGTTTTCAGAACCCAAAGCTTAACCCAAAGTTAAGTGGTAACTTAACTGTTTCTCTCCAGGCAGTGTCAGGAATAAATCAGTGGGAACATAGCACTTCCATCTGATAAATGATTGATACAAGCAAGCGTGCTGTTATTTAAAACGACTATTTATTAGATTTTAAGCACTCGCACACACACACACACACATCCGCAATAAGTTTAAGTAATTAGTCGCAGGTGAATAATGGCCGGTTGCTTGTCCTCCGGGGAGTAGGGTGTCGGGAAAAAGTCTCTCAGGATAGCTTCAGAGACCTGCTCCAAGTACACGCTATTATCTAGTCTTTTTATAATTAATTTTTACCAAATACATAACTCATAGTGACCCCTACTGGGTCATCACGTCTTCTAACTGCAATAAACTACTTATCAACAAAACATTCCTAACAATGTTAGCCATAATAAGCTTCTATATCAAAGGCACCCAAACTCAAGGTCTCCATCCACTGATTTTCTTTCAGTCTCATAATTTGTTGATTCTTTTCTCTTCTCCTCTCATTCTGATTAGCAGAAACTGCATGCCTGCAGCTAGTATTTGACCTTGCCTCCAAATGCCCTGCTTGTCCAAATTAACCCTTCCCTATGTGGTGTTCTATTTTATTAATTAATGGTGGCTGAATGCACCCAATATGGCTGAAATTAGCTTGGTCAAGTTCTGAGGTAACATTCCCCTTCATTCCAGGGTATCAATATGCCTTTATTAGGAGACAACATATTTATCTTTCTTTATCCAGTAAGGGCCTGATCCATAGATTCCTGGATTCCAAGGCCAGAAGGAACCACTGTGATTATCTATTCTGCTGTCCTGTATAACACAGGCCATAGAATTTCCCCTAAATAATGCCTAGAGCAGATCTTTTAGAAAAACATCCAATCTTGATTTAAAAATTGTCAGTGATGGAGAATTCATCATGACCTTTGATAAACTGTTAATTACTCTCACAATTAAAAATGTATGCCATATTTCCAATGTGAATTTGTCTAGCTTAAACTTCCACCAGACAAAGGTATAACATAATCCAATGGCTGGAAGTTTAAGCTAGACAAAACTTTTGGTCTTGGAATCCAGGAATCTATGGATCAGGCCCTTACTGGATAAAGAAGGATGTAAACATTTACATTTAGCTTTATTAAAACAAATATTATTTGCTTGCACCAAGTTTCCTAAGCAATCAAGATCACTCTGAATCAGTGACCTGTCCTCTTAAAATCAGCACCTCTTAAAATCCGGACTCAAATTTTTCACATCTCCACTGTTAAATGGTTGTTCCAGAGCTCCTTGCCTCTGGCCAAAAAAAAAGCAGTAAGTGGCTTCATAAACTCATGTTACTTTATAAATTAAATAGCAAGAAGTGTTAGCATAGTGAACAGCAGTCGTTGTCTATCCTTCCCTTTCTTCCTCCAATCTCAAGAGTATCACTTTATACATATATCGCATATCCACTAGCCCAAGGATCAAAACCACAATCTGGTTTAAGTGAAGAAGCACAGTTGTGCCTTTCAGCTTTCTGAACAGCTTTTTGCTATTCATGGAAAAATCAGCAAGAACAGAACCAGATCTATCTATCCATCTGCTGTGCTGATAGCCATGTTATCTGAGTGCCTGAACTACCGGATCTATGAACGAACAAATGAATGAATAAATAAAAAACCTTGTGCTTTCTCTTGCATTTTTCTACTGTGCCATTCTGAATTGGAAATACATCTTTAACAATTAGCTTATTTCATTTTGTAAAGATATTTCTTTAACAAATACAAAACATGAAAGAGCAATTTCTTAAATTTTTTAGAATTAATTTCCCAGCTAGTGTGAAAGTTATTCCTTGAAGCTTAATATAATCATATGCATCTGTAAAGGTTGGTCAATTACAAGTTACCCATAAGTCCTTTTTTTGTTATTTTAGCATCATAAATAGTAATCTGGCATTAAATATTTGTGATCTGGGCCAGTAACCTTTTTTGAATCTCACAGGACTTTTTTTAATTAAACTACATCTTTGTCCCATGTCTATAATCTTTTCTCTGACATTTTATATACAAGACACCTTGCTGCAAAAAGGTCAAGCAGTACAGTTATAAATGGAAAAAAGATTAAAAGTATTCTCAAGCCACAGTGATCTAAAAGTGAGTTAAATATGGAGTGTTCTTCATAGTCTTTCTTAGATGAGTTAAAAGAAATGCTCTTGGCAGATTTTTATTACAAGACCAGCAAAGCAAACGAAAATTACTTTATTTGACAAAAAATGAATAATGCACAATTTTCATTTGCATGTTGGAATAATTATCTATGAAAGGACCCTATAGGGTTTAGTCTCCACAACTTTCATGCAGACCATTGCCAAATGCATCCTGTGTGTTTATATAATTTTTCTTTCTAAGACAGTTTTGTTGTAAAAATAAAACCTTAAACAGCTAGAGTAACATATTGTTACAGTTAATTATTATTTTTTTTTTCAAAAGAAACATGCTGGAAATAAAATATGCATCACTGAAAAGTATGAAGGAAATTCAAAGATGGAAAGTTACAAGAGATTTTACTAAATCCAGCATAAGTAAAGAGAATGGTAGTTATAAAGTACTGTAGGTGAACATAATCACAGTGACTGGCTGCTTTATTTTCATCAGAACATTAAGCAGAAATTGAAGGAGCATTTTTTCCCTAATATTCTCCAGCTGGCATGTTATGACCTCAACTTGCTGAATCTATGCCACACTGCAATAGTTTTAATGGTGTACATGGGTACAACTAAACAATACATTACTTGTAATGTCTTAAGTAACCTAGTAAAGCATGGTGCCCAAGTGCTGAAATGCTGTTGTGTGTCTTTCAGAGTCTGCTTTGTTATCCCCAAGAGGCCAAACCCTGATCTGAAAGTCTTTACTGCTAATTTCTTTCTGTCAATTTTATATAGTCCAGTGATAAAAGGATATTTCTTCTAGCACTATGTCATCAGAATGGCTGTGATTTAGATGCAAATGGCGGAGGCAGCACAGTTTACAAAAAAAGCCTTAATTGTCTGTTTTACTCTTCTGATGATCTGTTAGTATTTGTGTTTTTTAACTGGTCCACTAACTTAGACAGAAAGAGCCAAATGCAGTGTTGGCATAAGCAGGTATGACTCCAGCAGAGTAAATGAAGTTGAACCTGCTACACCAGGGCTGAATTTGGCTCAAAGTCTCTTAACTACCACAACCTTAATTTTTTAGCTCAAGCCTAGTGGTCTCCTCTTCCCTTTCTGTCTTCTGAATCTTTGTCTCTGCTAAATCAAAAGGTTACATACAGTTCCCATCTTCTTTCAGCTGTTAGGAGATTGCATAAAACTGTTGGTGTCCAAAGAAACTAGATATCCTGTTTGTAGAATGTCATATCTGACAGACCAAGATTAGCAGCCTTGAGTATGTTGACTCAGTCTTATTATATCTGTGTGCTAATGAAATAAACATTCAAAAGAGTCTCTTTTGGGCTCCATAGCAATTTATGAGGTTAAAAACTATGCCAGCAGCACAAAATACAAGTGTAATGATATGTGAAATCCAAATATTCAATAGTATGAAAGCATTAGTAAAGTATTTGTTAGCAGATAAATGGGGAAAATATATAGTCATTATTCCAAATATAAGAGCCTATTTGATTATTTACATGTACATTTCTTTTTTGCACTTGTTCAGAATATGGGATAAATTGTGTTGAGTGAGTAGGCCATGCACCAGGTCAGACTGCAAGGGTCTGTGAGGGAAAAGAAACCCTCTCCCACTCCTATGGCTGCTGTAGCAACCTGCATGGAACTTGGAGAGAGAAGCACAGGTAGAAGGAGAAAAGTATTTGGAGGAGGCAGGCACCAGGAAGCCAGTCTGTGCACACATGGTTGGAATGATGCAATGCTAGCTACAGTTACAGCATCTCTCTAAATAGTCTCCTTAATTAAGAACAAGTTTTGTTTTTAGAAACATAGAGTCCTCTCATGTTATTACCCACATGTTATTACCCATAATAATGTGCACATGGTACACAAAACATGGTGCAGCAGTCAGCAGGGTGAAACCCCCCAGCAAGGAAGAAAATGTGATTAGTAGGAGGGAAAAAAAGCAGCATCTAGAAACAGAGCAAACAGGTAGCATGAAGGGACTCAGACCACTGGGGCTGCTGGATTTCCAGACAGAAACCTTGCATGACCATAGAAGCAGTGAAAGCAGAGATGACCAGGGGGAATAAAGATGAAAAAAATGAAGGTAAAACTCTTTTACTGTTGTGACGTTGCACCCCAGAATGCTTTATAGAAATATGTTTATGAGTGTAAATATGACATAACTGGAAGATGTTTTAGGCTAGATATGCCATGTAGCATATCTTTGCAAATGTTATGATCTACTGAATATATTCATCCTATTTGTATGCATGTATCATTTTTATATCTGAAGTTATGAGCGTTGGCTCTATGCTTGTATTTAAAGTGTTTGCTGTAGGAAGCACATAAGGCAGATTTGGTCAACATAGTGTGAAGGGGTTATTTAAGTAATTGGGAGTACTTAACTAGCAATGGACTTTGGGAGACGCCAATCCACATCTGAGCTTTCCTGGGAACGTTTAAACTAACATGTAAACAATAGTGTTGGCCTGCAAAAAGCTGAATCATTCATAGACATGTGACTTCCCCAGGTGGCTACAGACTCCATCTTGTTGCTGTGATTTTGCACAGGAGAACAAAGGGGTTTCCGCCCACAAGAGAAAGAATATGAAAGGCCCTGGAAACCCCTCCATTTTGTCTTTATCTGACGCAGAAGATAGCCTCTCCACTCCAAAGAGATGCCTGAAAGAAACTGAAACAAAGGACAGTAACTACGGGGGTGTAAGTGATTGCTGGACCCAGACTAGGAAGGAGTCTAGTCTGTGAAAGAAGCTTTTTGGAACATCTCTGAGGGTGAGATTTACCTGCATTTAGTTCCCTACTGTATTAGGCTTAGACTTGCATGTTTTTTTGTTTTATTTTGCTTGGTAATTTACTTTGTTCTGTCTGTTAATATTTGGAACCACTTAAATCATACTTTTTATACTTAATAAAATCACTTTTTGCTTATTAATTGACCCAGAGCAAGTAATTAATACCTGGGGGAGCAAACAGCTGTGCATATCTCTCTATCAGTGTTATAGAGGGCGAACAATTTATGAGTTTACCTTGTATAAGCTTTATACAGAGTAAAACGGATTTATTTGGGGTTTGGATCCCACTGGGAACTGGGTGTCTGGGTGCTAGAGACAGGAACACTTCTTAAGCTGATTTCAGGTAAGTCTTCAGCTTGTGGGGGATGTGGTTCAGACCTGGGTCTGTGTTTGTAGCAGGCTAGCATGTCTGGCTCAACAAGACAGGTACTGAAGTCCCAAGCTTCCAGGGCAAATGGGCTCAGAGGTGGTCTCAGCACATCAGATGGCAATCCCAAGGGGGGGTCTCTGTTACCGAACCCGTCACAACTGTCTCTTAGGGGGAAAAGGACAAGAAGTGAGACATTATTGCCAGGAATAATGCCAAAAATACTAGAACGGCTGATATGGTGATAACGTAGCGAGCTACTGAGTGTTTTTTTTACCGGAAACCAAGAAAAAGAATCATGAATAGATTCTTGCCTTAAAAAGCTGAGTACTCTGACATCCATATGTAACTTTGGAGACATTAAAGATTCCCTAATTAGAGACAGGATTGTTTGTGGGACATGCAAACCACCTTACAGGGAGATTGTTGAGGGAAACAGATCTAACCCTAGAGAAATGCCTCCAAATAGCAAGGGTCACTGAACTGTCCAGGAAATGGATAGAAATAACGACAGCCACAAGTGCAGAACAAGTACACAGGCTCAAGCTAAAGGAACCCACGAAACAGGACAGAGACTGACCGAAAATGCAGGCATTGTGGTCCAGTGTATATACTGATGAAAGCAACATGAAAGGCAGCAAGAAAAATGCCCAGCCTATGGCCAATGGTCAAGGGGAGTAGGAAACAAAACCACTTTACATGGGCACCATTAATGAAATGTCCAGACCAAATGATATGAACAGCACACTTGATGGACTATGAGGCCTAACACGCCATAATGGTTTCATGTTAAAGGGTGAGTAACTTTTGGCCCCAGCAAGTCAGCAAACATTGGCACAAAAGACAACAACAATTGTTAAAAGGCAATATATAGCAACTTGCATGGGACTTGGATGTAGGAGCACAGATGTTGGTGGAGGCACTAAGAAATCAATCCATGTGCACATGGTTAGAATGCCAGCTGCAGTTTCAGCTGCAGTTTCAGCATCTGTGTATGTAGTTCTCGGAATAAAGAGCCAGTTTAGCTTTAGAAACATGGACTTATTATCCAGCATGAGGTAAATGGGATAGATGAAATTATTCCCCACCTATCTTTGGACCAGCCCTACAAACTAGCTCCCAAACTCCCTTCCGCAAATGGAGCACCTGCGGAGACAAGCTTTGTAGCAGTCAGGGTGTACAAATCCCTGTGCAGTCTTCCTGCCCTTTGCCTCCACTATACTGTAGACTGCAACAAACAGTACCATCTCACTGAAGGCTTTCTGTGTCCCTCATAAGAGCCATATACTTTGACCCTGAATGTGGAAAAAAAGTATTATGTTATTACTGTATCATTCTAGATACATTTTTTTGGAAAAGAGAATCCTGGTCCACACTACACCACACTACAGTTGTTTTCTGTTTCTCCAGCAGTCCTAAACCCAGCAGATCCAACTACCCCAGGTTCTCCCATGCAAAAGAGGATCCTCTTGTGATGTATAGATGCCATAGCAAATTCTAGGCCACTCTTCTCCTTATTGTCACTGGAGGTGGTGTGGTAAGGGAGGAGGGGACATGGCAAGGGTCTTCCTGCACTCTTGATATCCGCAGCTACTATAATGGCTCCTTGGGGTGCTAGCAGCTGGCAAAGCATGGAACTTGCCCCACGACTAGTGAGCACAAATGGCATCTTTGCATTTCCCCCTCCACAGCTGTGCCAAACACACATCAGCTTCACTAGTGGATCTGGCCCCATGTCTGTGGCAGTTTTGCCAGTAACAAAACTAAATTTTTAATAAACCAATTCCTAAAGGTATGAGTTCCTGATTCAAATCAACACAATGCCAGAAAACATTGGTATAAAAGGTACTGGTATTATTCATGAAGAACAGGCAAGGAAAAAGGGAGGAGGCGTTGCCTTATATATTAAAAATGTATACATTTGGACCAAGGTTAAGATGGAAATAGGAGGCAGATTTGTTGAAAGTCTCTGGATAAGGATAAAAGGGGTAAAAACAAGGGTATGTCATGGTAGGGGTCTACTACAGACCACCTAACCAGGAAGAAGAGGTGGATGAGGATTTTTTTAAACAATTAACAAAATCATCCAAAGCACAGGACTTGGTGAGGATGGGGGACTTCAACTACTCAGACATCTGTTGGGAAAGTAATACGGCAGGGCACAGATCATCCAATAAGTTCTTGGAATGCATTGGAGACAATTTTTTATTTCAAATACTCACTAGCAACCGCACAACAAAAACAGTAACCCAGGAACCTATCCTTACAACAAAGCCCGTTGCCAACTGTCCACATATCTATTCAAGGGACACCAGCATACAACCTAATCACATCAGCCACACCATCAGAGGCTCGTTCACTGCACATCTACCAATGTGATATATGCCATCATGTGCCAGCTATGCCCTTCTGCCATGCACATTGGCCAAACCGGACAGTCTCTACACAAAAGAATAAATGGACACAAATCAGACGTCAAGAATTAATCTATACAGCTATACTCTTAGCCCGGCAGAAGAGTCTGTCCTATCTCGGGGCCTCTCCTTCTGCCCCTCTACCCCCACGAACATGATACAGTTCTGCGGTGACCTGGAATCCTACTTTTGACATCTCCAACTCAAGGAATATTTCCAAAACACCTTTGAACAGCACACTAATCCACAGAAACCTTCCTACCAACACTACAAAAAGAAGGATTCTGCGTGGACTCCTCCTGAAGGTCGAAACAACAGACTCGACTTCTACATAGAGTGCTTCCACCGACGTGCATGGGCTGAAATTGTGGAAAAGCAGCATCACTTGCCCCATAACCTCAGCCCTGCAGAACACAACGCCATCCAGAGCCTCAGGAACAACTCCGACATTATAATCAAAAAGGCTGACAAAGGAGGTGCTGTTGTCATCATGAATAGGTTGGAATATTAACAAGAGGCTGCTAGGAAGCTGTCTAACACCACATTCTACAGGCCATTACCCTCTGATCCCACTGAGGGTTACCAAAAGAAACTAGAATAGGAGTATTTGTGGCACCTTAGAGACTAACAAATTTATAAACTGAAATAAATTTGTTAGTCTCTAAGGTGCCACAAGTACTCCTGTTCTTTTTGCAGATACAGACTAACACAGCTCAGGGCCAGCTCCAGGGTTTTGGCCACCCCAAGCAGCCAAAAAAAAAAATAAAAAAAAGCCACGATCGCGATCTGCGGCGGCAATTCGGTGGGAGGTCCTTCGCTCCGAGGCGGAGGGACCGTCCGCCAAATTGACGCCGAATACCTGGACATGCCACCCCTCTCCGGAGTGGCTGCCCCAAGCACCTGCTTGACAAGCTGGTGCCTGGAGCCGGCCCTGACACAGCTGCTACTCTGAAACCAAAAGAAATGACACCATTTGCTCGAGAAACTCCCTAAAAAAGCACAGGAACAAATCTGCACAGACACACCCCTAGAACTCCGACCAGGGGTATTCTATCTGCTACCCAAGATCCATAAAACTGGAAATCCTGGACGCCCCATCATCTCAGGCATTGGCACCCTGACAGCAGGATTGTCTGACTATGTAGACTCTCTCCTCAGGCCCTACACTACCAGCACTCCTAGCTATCTTCGAGACACAACTGACTTCCTGAGGAAACTACAATCCATTGGTGATCTTCCAGAAAACACCATCCTGGCCACTATGGATGTAGAAGCCCTCTACACCAACATTCCACACAAAGATGGACTACAAACCATCAGAAACAGTATCCCCGATAATGTCACGGCAAACCTGGTGGCTGAACCTTGTGACTTTGTCCTCACCCACAACTATTTCACATTTGGGAACAATGTATACCTTCAAGTCAGTGGCACTGCTATGGGTACCCGCATGGCCCCACAGTATGCCAACATTTTTATGGCTGACTTAGAACAACGCTTCCTCAGCTCTCATCCCCTAATGCCCCTACTCTACTTGCGCTACACTGATGACATCTTCTTCATCTGGACCCATGGAAAAGAAGCCCTTGAGAAATTCCACCATGATTTCAACAATTTCCATCCCACCATCGACCTCAGCCTGGATCAGTCCACACAAGAGATCGACTTCCTGGACACTACAGTGCTAATAAGCGATGGTCACATAAACACCACCCTATACTGGACATAGGCGCCAACTTTCCCTGGCGCCGGTGGGTGCTCGCACCGCCCCACCTCTGGCCCTGCCCCGCCTCCACCCTTTCCCCGCCCCTGCTCCACCCCCATTCCAACCCTCTCCCCAAAGTCCCCACCCCAACTCTGCCCCCTCCCTGCCCCTACTGGACCCCTTCCCCAAATCCCTACCCTGGCCCCGCCTCTTCCCCAAGCACACCACGTTCCCCCTCCTCCTCCCTCCCTCCCAGCACTTGCTGCGCAAAACAGCTGTTTTCTGGTGCAAGCGCTGGGAGCAAGGGGGGAAAAGCTGGCATGCAGCGTGCTCAGGGGAGGAGGCGGAGGCAGAGGTGAGCTGGGGGGGTGGGGCGGGGAGCTGCCGGAGCACCCACCAATTTTTCCCCAGGGGTGCTCCAGCCCCGGAGCACCCACAGAGTCGGCGCCTATGATACTGGAAACCTACAGACCGCTATACTTACCTACATGCCTCCAGCTTCCATCCAGACCACATCACACAATCCATTGTCTACAGCCGAGCTCTAAGATACAACCACATTTGCTCCAATCCCTCAGACAGAGACAAACACCGACAAGATCTCTATCAAGCATTCTTAAAACTACAATACCCACCTGCTGAAGTGAAGAAACAGATTGACAGAGCCAGAAGAATACCCAGAAGTCACCTACTCCAGGACAGACCCAACAAAGAAAGTAACAGAACGCCACTAGCCATCACCTTCAGCCCCCAACTAAAACCTCTCCAGTGCATCATCAAGGATCTATAACCTATCCTGAAGGACGCTCCCTCACTCTCACAGATCTTGGGAGACAGGCCAGTCCTCACTTACAGACAGCCTCCCAACCTGAAGCAAATACTCACCAGCAACCACACACCATAGAACAAAAACACTAACCCAGGAACCTATCCTTGCCACAAAGCCTGTTGCCAACTGTCCACATATTTATTCAAGGGACACCATCATACGACCTAATCACATCAGCCACACCATCAGAGGCTCGTTCACCTGCATATCTACCAATGTGATATATGCCATCATGTGCCAGCAATGCCACTCTGCCATGTACATTAGCCAAACCGAACAGTCTCTATGCAAAAGAATAAATGGTCACAAATCAGATGTCAGGAATTATAACATTCAAAAACCAATCAGAGAACACTTCAACCTCCCTGCTCACTCAATTACAGACCTAAATGTCACAATACTCCAAAAAAAAAAAACTTCAAAAACAGACTCCAATGAGAAACTGCTGAATTGGAATTAATTTGCAAACTAGACACCATTATATTAGGCTTGAAAAAACACTGGGAGTGGATGGGTCATTACACAAAGTAAAACTATTTCCCCATACTAATTGTTTTCCCCTACTGTTACTCACACCTTCTTGTCAACTGTTGGAAATGGGCCATCCTGATTATCACTACAAAAGTTTTTTTTCTCCTGCTGCTAATAGCCCACCTTAATTGATTAGTCTTGTTATAGTTAGTATGGCAACACCCATTTTTTCATGTTCGCTGTGTATATATATCGTCCAACTGTATTTTCCACTGCATACATCCGATGAAGTGGGTTTTAGCCCACGAAAGCCATGCCCAAATAAATTTGTTAGTCTCTATGGTGCCACAAGTACTCCTCGTTCTTTTTGCTGATACAGACTAACATGGCTACCACTCTGAAACATGATTCATAGATTCATAGATTCTAGGGCTGGAAGGGACCTCAAGAGGTCATCGAATCCAGTCCCCTGCCCTCGTGGCAGGACCAAATACTGTCTAGACCATCCCTGATAGACATTTATCTAACCTACTCTTAAATATCTCCAGAGATGGAGATTCCACAACCTCCCTAGGCAGTTAATTCCAGTGTTTAACCACCCTGACAATTAGGAACTTTTTCCTAATGTCCAACCTAAACCTCCCTTGCTGCAGTTTAAGCCCATTGCTTCTTGTTCTATCCTTAGAGGCTAAGATGAACAAGTTTTCTCCCTCCTCCTTATGACACCCTTTTAGATACCTGAAAACTACTATCACATCCCCTCTCAGTCTTCACTTTTCCAAACTAAACAAACCCAATTCTTTCAGCCTTCCTCCACAGGTCATGTTCTCTAGACCTTTAATCATTCTTGTTGCTCTTCTCTGGACTCTCTCCCTTGTTGCTCTTCTCTGGACTCTCTCCAATTTCTCCACATCTTTCTTGAAATGCTGTTTCCAGAACTGGACACAATACTCCAGTTGAGGCCTAACTAGCGCAGAGTAGAGTGGAAGAATGACTTCTCGTGTCTTGCTCACAGCACACCTGTTAATACATCCCAGAATCATGTTTGCTTTTTTTGCAATAGCATCACACTGTTGACTCATATTTAGCTTGTGGTCCACTATAACCCCTAGATCCCTTTCTGCCGTACTCCTTCCTTGACGGTCTCTTCCCATTCTGTATGTGTGAAACTGATTGTTCCTTCCTAAGTGGAGCACTTTGCATTTGTCTCTATTAAACTTCATCCTGTTTACCTTAGACCATTTCTCCAATTTGTCCAGATCATTTTGAATTATGACCCTATCCTCCAAAGCAGTTGCAATCCCTCCCAGTTTGGTATCATCTGCAAACTCAATAAGCGTACTTTCTATGCCAATAACTAAGTTGTTGATGAAGATATTGAACAGAGCTGGTCCCAAAACAGACCCCTGTGGAACCCCACTTGTTATACCTTTCCAGCAGGATTGGGAACCATTAATAACTACTCTCTGAGTACGGTTATCCAGCCAGTTATGCACCCACCTTATAGTAGCCCCATCTAAGTTGTATTTTCCTAGTTTATCAATAAGAATATCATGCAAGACCGTAACAAATGCCTTACTAAAGTCTAGGTATAACACATTCACCACTTCTCCCTTGTCCACAAGACTCGTTATCCTATCAAAGAAAGCTATCAGATTGGTTTGACATGGTTTGTTCTTTACAAATCCATGCTGGCTATTCCCTATCACCTTACCACCTTCCAAGTGTTTGCAAATGATTTCCTTAATTACTTGCTCCATTATCTTCCCTGGCACAGAAGT
>NW_020714100.1:0-3905 GCF_002925995.2 Terrapene triunguis | reverse complement strand
GAATATGATTATCCTGTTTGTATGCATGTATTATTTCTGTATCTGAAATTAGGAATATTGACTATGTATCTATATTTCAACTATCGTACTTTGGGTGACATTCCTGCTAACACTTCAGGTACAACAATGGAAAATCCAGATATCGCTGATGGCCCATCAGCGCTGACAATGAATTGTAAAGGAGCTTGGTGTTCCTGTGGATGTGGGGGTCAGCCTCAGGGCCATCCCTAGCTATTCTGGGGCCCTACGCAGTGCCCCCATGGTGGAGGGGGGTGTTTGGCCCCAGGCCTCCGCAGGGGGGGAGGGGCTGGCTTGGGGAGCAGGGGGGAACTGTCTTCCAGCACTCACCGGGGGAGTGGAGTGGGCGGGGGCTGGGTCGCTGCACTTCCCGCCACCAGTGAATGCAGGCCCGACCCCTGCTGCAGTTCTCAGGGAGTGGGGGTGGGGTTGGGGTGAAGCAGGGTCGGGGCTGGGGCAGAGCAGGGCGGGAACATTGGGGAAGAGGTGGAGTGGGAGCGGGACTGGGGTGGAGCAGGGGCAGGAAGAGGCGGGGCTGGGGTAGAGCAGGGGTAGGGGCCATGGGGAAGAGGCGGAGCAGGGGCTGGAGCAGTACGCAGCTGCGCAGGGCACCAGGAAATGTGGTGCCCCAAATTCCCTGGTGCCCTACGCAGCTGCATACTTTGCATATGGGTAAGGACGGCCCTGGTCAGCCTGTGAAGAATGGCCCCCGGGGCTTGCAGAGACATGTGATCATCAGGGCTGACGAGAGGGGGGGGAAGCTGGTACAAATTACCGGGGCCCGGCGGTCTGGAAGGGGGCCCGGGGCCTGGCTTCCCCCCGTCTCTTGTCAGCCCTGTTTAGCCGGTCCGCCCTTGCTGGGGGGCCCCAAAAAAAATGTTCACCGGGGCCCGAACCCGCTCTCGGCGGCCCTGGTGATCATGTCACCTGATACTGGAACCCATCTTGAATTCTGTACTTTTCCACGAGAAGCTGGGGAGGGGGGGGATTGTTTCAAACTAGGAAACAAAGGACTCCCGCCTTATGCAAATCCTATCTAAGGGTGGGGAGTGAGGTAATCCTGGTCATCAGTTCTCCCCAGCTACTGCACCCAAGATGACGGCTGGAAACAACTAAGACTGAACTGGGGGAAAGAATTGGGCCCAGGCTGGAAGGGCGTCTGGCCTGTGAAGATTATTAGAACAATATTTAGGGTGAGAACTCACATGCAACAAGTTTCTTTAGTATATTAAGCTTAGTTTGCATGTTCTGTTTTATTTTCTTAGTAATCTGACACCTCCTTAAACTACTTAAAATACACCCATTATAGTTAATACATTTATTTCCGGTTTATAGTATAAACCAGTTTATGTTATTTCTAACGGGGGTGGGGGGAGCAAGAAACTCTGAACACTCTTCCACACTGAGGGAAGAGGCAAATTTCATATAGCTTTGGGTTTGTACTCCAAGAAGGGGCAGGGGGGAAGAGGGTGGATATCTGGGTGCTATGGCAAGTCCCTTTAGCTGAGTCTTCTCAGAATGGATCTCTGTGTCTGTGCAACTGGGTGTGGCCCTGCCTGTGTGTTCTTGGCTGGAGGGAACCTAGCCCAGCAAATCCATGAAAAGGGGGGCACACGCTGGCAGAAGAATCTGCCTCAGTGGTGTCCCAGCACCTGAGGGGACATCCCAACGGGTCCAATCTGTCAAACCATACTTCTCCGACCCACACCCAGGGTCCTTCCCAGCAGTCACTTCCCTCTCCCTCAGCTCCTCCGCTACCCTGACTCCCCCTAGCCTTTGCACTGCTTCTGAGGGGTGTGGGAAACATGGTCCTGTATTGAAGTTTATATGAATTATTGCTCAGATTCTGTATTAATATGGCTAACAAGAAATCTACTTGTCAAAAAACATTTCCTGAATTTTTTTCATTCTCTGTATTTTTACAGACATACTTGCTGAAAGGGATTTTGAAATAAATTCCCAAAATATTTATGTTGTGTTATTTTGACAAATATGCATAATTTTAAAATATTGTGCACAGAATTTTTAACTTATTGCAGAATTCCCCCAGGAGTAAAAGAAGACATGGTTATTGATACTTCAGCTTTGGAATGATACTGCATTGCTTTCCAGTCCCAGACATGGTGGATGTGGCACAGACAATCCAGGAAGTTTTTGGAGAGTGGTGAGGACAACTTCCTGGTACAAGTGCTGGAGGAACCAACTAGGGGCCATGTTCCTCTTGACCTGCTGCTCACAAACAGAGAAGAATTGGTAGGGGAAGTAGAAGTGGGTGGCAACCTGAGCAGCAGTGACCATGAGATGGTCGAGATCAGGATCCTGACAAAAGGAAGAAAGGAGAGCAGCAGAATATGGACCCTGGACTTCAGAAAAGCAGACTTAGACTCCCTCGGGGAACTGATGGACAGGATGCCCTGAGAGGCTAATATGAGGGGGAAAGGAGAACAGGAGAGCTGGCTGTATTTTAAACCTAATTGATTACTCTAATTGCCTTCTATGATGAGATAACTGGCTCTGCGGATGAGGGGCAAGCAGTTAACGTGTTATTCCTTGACTTTAGCAAAGCTTTTGATATGGTCTCCCACAGTATTCTTGCCAGCAAGTTAAAGACGTATGGGCTGGATGAATGGACTATAAGGTGGATAGAAAGCTGGCTAGATCATCGGGCTCAACGGGTAGTGATCAATGGCTCCATGTCTAGTTGGCAGCTGGTATCAAGCGGAGTGTCCCAAGGGTCGGTCCTGGGACCGGTTTTGTTCAATATCTTCATTAATGATCTGGAGGATTGCGTGGATTGCACCCTCAGCAAGTTTGCAGATGACACTAAACTGGGGGGAGTGGTAGATATCCTGGAGGGTAGGTATAGGACAAATTAGAGGATTGGGCCAAAAGTAATCAGATGAGGTTCAACAAGGACAAGTGCAGAGTCCTGCACTTAGGAGGGAAAAATCCCATGCACTGCTACTGACTAGGGACAGAGTGGCTAGGCAGCAGTTCTGCAGAAAAGGATCTAGGGGTTACAGTGGACGAGAAGCTGGATATGAGTCAACAGTGTGCCCTTGTTGCCAAGAAGGCTAACAGCATTTTGGGCTGTATAAGTAGGAGCATTGCCAGCAGATCGAGGGACATGATCATTCCCATCTATTCAGCATTGGAGTACTCATCTGGAGTACTGTGTCCCGTTTTGGGCCCCACACTACAAGAAGGATGTGGAAAAATTGGAAAGAGTCCAGCGAAGGGCAACAAAAATGATTACGAGG
The DNA here is from genome assembly GCF_002925995.2 of Terrapene triunguis. Lineage (NCBI taxonomy): Eukaryota > Metazoa > Chordata > Testudines > Emydidae > Terrapene > Terrapene triunguis. Next base: position 627 of record NW_020714100.1, on the reverse strand, counting down.
AGAGGCTGAGGGAACTGGGATTATTTAGTCTGCAGAAGAGAAGAATGAGGGGGGATTTGATAGCTGCTTTCAACTACCTGAAAGGAGGTTCCAAAGAGGATGGATCTAGACTGTTCTCAGTGGTAGCAGATGACAGAACAAGGAGTAAAGGTCTCAAGTTGCAATGGTGGAGGTTTAGGTTAGATATTAGGAAAAACTTTATCACTAGGAGGGTGGTGAAGCACTGGAATAGGTTACCTAGTGAGGTGGTGGAATCTCCTTCCTCAGAGGTTTTTACGGTCAGGCTTGACAAAGCCCTGGCTGGGATGATTTAGTTGGGGACTGGTCCTGCTTTGAGTAGGAGGTTGGACTAGATGAACTCCTGAGGTCCCTTCCAACCCTGATATTCTATGAAAGAAGCCTTATTGAGGGCACAGTAACAAACCATCCCGATGTGCAGAAAGAATAGCAAATATGTCAGGTGACCAGCTTGGCTTTACAGTGAAATCTTCGGTGAGTTTAAACTCAAAAAGGAAGCTTACAAGAAGTGGAAATGTGGACAGATGACTAGGGAGGAGTATAAAAATATTGCTCGAGCATGCAGGGGTGTAGTCAGGAAGGCCAAAGCACAATTGGAGTTGCCACTAA
>NW_020714099.1:11097-11608 GCF_002925995.2 Terrapene triunguis | reverse complement strand
AGCGGCGAGGGCCATATTAGTCCAAAGAAAACAGCTGAGGGCCGAAACCCCGCCGGCCCCACCGAACCCCCCCAGTGCCGCCGAACCCCCCCCCCAGCGCTGCCCGCCCTGCAAAAACAACCCCCCCCAGCGCCGCCCAGCCCCCCCGAAACAACCCACCCCCTCAAGCGCCACCCACCCCATGGAAACAAACCCTCCTTCCCCAGCGCCGCCCCACCGAAACAGCAGTATTGAACCTTGGTAATATGTTATAGCGGGCCCCTAAGGTAGTATAATTAAGGTAAAAGAAAAATGTCTTTTTGCTAGAAGTAGAATAAATAAGATCTTCCCCCCACTTTGCAATCAGTTACCCTGTTGAATGAATGAGGTATGAATGAGGAAGGCGTGGAAGGCAGGCACCTCTAGACAGCTGCAACCCTTGGAGAGGGGATGGGAGCCAGACCAGATCAGTAGAACAGGTCAGTCACTGACTCGTAGCTCGCCACCTCAGCCCCCCCCCCCCCCCCCCCCC
>NW_020714099.1:0-10997 GCF_002925995.2 Terrapene triunguis | reverse complement strand
TCCAACCACCCGGTCTCTCTGTCCCCTGACTGCCCCTGGAACCCCTGCCCCTGACTGCCTCCCACCGCCCCATCCAACACCCCCCTCCTTCCTGACGCCCCCCCAACACCTGCCCCATCCACCCCCCTTCCCTGTCCCCTGACTGCCCCCCGTCGCCTCATCCAACCCCTCCTCTCATTCCTGATGGCCCCCCGGGACCCCTGCCCCATCCAACCACCCCTTCTCCCTGTCCCCTGACCACCCCTGGAACCCCTGCCCCCCCATCCAACCTCCCCCTCCTTCCTGACGGCCCCTCCCCGGGACCCTTGCCCCATTCAACCCCCCTGTTCCCCACCCTCTGACCACCCCGACCCCATCACCCCCCCACCCCGACCACCCCCCCGAACTCCCCACTCCCTGCCCCCTTACCGCGCTACCTGGAGGTGGCTGGCGGCGCTACAGCCGTGCCGCTCGGCTGGAGCCGGGCCACGCCGCTGTCATGCAGCGCCTGGAGCACCGGGTCAGGCCGAGCTCGCAGCCCCCCTGCTTCCCGTGAATCGGCTGTTCGCTCAGGAAGCCTGGGAGGGCTGAGAAGCGGTGCGGCGGCTTCGCACTCAGGCTGGGGTGGGGAGGCGCGAGGAGGGCCGCCCGCGCCGCAGCAGGTAACCCGGGGGGCGTGCAGGGGAACCGCTCCCCTCCCCCCAGCTCGCCTCCGTCTCCCTGGGCCTGAGCGCGAAGCCGCCGCACCACTTCTCAGCCCTCCCAAACAGCTGATTCGCGGAAAGTGGGGGGGAGGGGGAGAAGTGGGGCGGAGCGTTCAGGGGAGGAGGTGGAGGCGGAGCGGTGGTGAGCTGGGGCCAGCCACTGGCTCACCTGCCCCCCACCACTGCCCACCCGCTCGCTTCCTCAGCCCCCCTGCCCCGCCGCTGGCTCACCTGCCCCCCCCCGCCATTGCCCGCCCGCTCGCTTCCTCAGCCCCCCTCCCCTGCCGCCGGCTCACCTGCCCCCCCGCCACTGCCCGCCCGCTCGCCTCCTCAGCCCCCCTCCCTCACCCACCGCCGTGGGCCGCACAGTGAGCACACGCGGGCAGCATGTTGTGCAGGCCTGATCTGGAGGATGGCGTGGATTGCACCCTCAGCAAGTTTGCAGATGACACTAAACTGGGAGGAGTGGTAAATATGCTGGAGAGTAGGGATAGGATACAGAAGGACCTAGACAAATTAGAGGATTGAGCCAAAAGAAACCTGATGAGGTTCAACAAGGACAAGTGCAGAGTCCTGCACTTAGGAAGGAAGAATCCCCTGCACTGCTACAGACTAGGGACCGTGTGGCTAGGCAGAAAAGGACCTAGGGGTTACAGTGGACCAGAAGCTGGATATGAGTCAGCAGTGTGCCCCTGTTGCCAAGATGGCTAACAGTATGGCTAACGGTATTTTGGGCTGCATAAGTAGGAGCTGATTTTCAGTGGCACTCACACTGCCCGCGTCCTGGCCACCGGTCCGGGGGGCTCTGCATTTTAATTTAATTTTAAATGACGCTTCTTAAACATTTTAAAAACTGTATTTACTTTACATACAACAATAGTTTAGTTCTATATTATAGACTTATAGAAAGAGACCTTCTAAAAACGTTAAAGTGTATGACTGGCAGGCGAAACCTTAAATCAGAGTGAATAACTGAAGACTCACCACACCACTTCTGAAAGGTGCCGACCCCTGTAATAGCTAATGGTCGAACTGATGAGAAAAAGTAGTGGTGGCTATGTGACAGTGAGTCAGAAAGGGGTAAGCAACTTGCAGGTTAAATGACCCAAATTCTACCTTTAAATACATATTAGGAAAGTATGTAAATAGTAATTAGGGCTATTCCTTATCAAGAGCTATCACAGCCATGTTAGATAGACTAGAGCTTTGAAATGTAGACTTGTATTGTTAAAGAATAGGAAGAAGATAGTGACTGCAGTAGTCTATGTTTAACTGTATCTTGTTAGAGGTTAAGTATCAGGGGGTAGCCGTGTTAGTCTGTATCTACAAAAACAACAAGGAGTCTGGTGGCACCTTAAAGACTAACAGATTTATTTGGGCATAAGCTTTCGTGAGTAAAAACCTCACTTCTCCGGCACTGCTGCGTGGCACTGGGCACCTGTGGAAGCTATGGCTACATAAGGGCGCCATGATGGTTTTCGGACCCTTGGCCTCCCCTTCCCAGAACCTCCGTGCCCGTCTGCTCCCATCTCTAACGAGCCCAGCTGCCCCGTGCGTCCCAGAACTCATTGGACTCTCCAAGGAGCCCAGGACAGACCGGTGCCCTCTAGAACGAGGGTAGGTGGGTGGGCAAGGCACATGGGCTCCCCTTGGCTCACGTCGTGCTCACACCCAAGTGCCTCCTCCCTCCCCACTCAGCGATTCCACCCCCCTCCCAAGCGAAACGCCTGCTGCTGAACGGCCCAGCACCAACTGAGCAGTGACAGACGGAACACGCCCGAAGTGCTTCCAAACAAGTGCCCAGCTCAGCCCATGGCCCCCGCAGCGCCCTCCCCCAGGGGAATTAGCAGAGGCAGGGGTATAGTACATATGGGCAGACAGCAGTCGAGCAGGAGGCGGCCGCAGGCTTGGGCAGGGCTCCCAGAGCTCCCATCACATCTGCCCTGCATCCGAAGAAGTGAGGTTTTTACTCACGAAAATTTATGCCCAAATAAATCTGTTAGTCTTTAAGGTGCCACCAGACTCCTTGTTGTTTTTGTTAGAGGTTAACAGTGTAATCAGACGGTTCCTGTTTGTCACTATGTTCTATTGATTCAGAGATCAAAAGGGAATATTAATATTTAGATGAACTGTGAATGTGGTAATATTGTCTTCATTTCTCTTTGAAGTATGTAATAAAAAACCTGTAAATGGTGGGAGTTGGGCAACTGCCTTATGCTAATCCACATAGCCAATTATCAGTGATGCTCAGGAAATAGGAGGTCTACTTCAAAGCCACAATGCTTCACCTATTATTCACCTACTGTCAAGAGGCTGCTAGAGAGAACTCTTAGGCTCTGATCCTATTATCTCAGATCTGCTTAAGCCTCAAGGGAAGTTTGCGTCACAAGACTGAGGTTTCCTGTCCCATCTGGATCATCCTGACTTTGGACTGTAACCTATGGACTAATTCTGAATCAACATTTGCAACTCTAAAGCTCACTATCTCTATGATGAAACTGACCTAAGAACTTTATTCATATCTGTATGTATAACAATCTTTTAACCTGTACTCTCTTTTCTTTTTTAATAAATCTTAGTTTAGTTAATAAGAATTGGCTGTAAACATGTGCTTGGTTGAGATCTTAAATATTTATTGACCTGGTGGGCAAATGTGTCTGATACTTTGGGATTGCTAGAACTTTTTATATGAGGAACAAGATTTTCAATAATCCTCATCATATTTGATTTGGCTGTCTGGGTGGAAGTCCAAGGCTAGGTTGCTTTAAGGGAGCTGTGTTTGGCTTTTGGGTAACTGGTAAGGTATTGTAGATGATGTTTTGTTGCAGGCTTGGTGAATCTAAGTATTAGACATAACTTCCAGTTTTGGGGATCATCTGCCCCATTCTTTGCAGATTGCCTTGATTAAGCAATCTCAGTGTAGCCCCCTGAGACCTCGGTCACAGGCTAACACTTACAACCTGCTGAGCAGCCTAACAGTTCTTATTAAACCTGCAGACAAAACATTTGCCAAGATTGTGGAAATTCTAAAAGACAATTTTATCTGAAACACACTGTTCACAATGAGATTTAATTCCTCATTTCAGTAAGGATGTGGGCAAATTGGAAAGGGGTACAGGAATTATTTAAGTTCTGGAAAACCTATTTTACAGCAAAAGATTTAAGGAGCTCAATCTTAGAATGATTAAGAGGTGACTTTATCACAGTCTATATTTACTTACATGGGGAGGAGGTTTCTGATTGTACAGGGTCTTCTAATCTCCCAAGACATAACAAGATACAATGGTGGGAACTTTAGACCAAAAAAATAAGGCACACATTTTTAACAGTGAGGGTAACTGACAATTGGAACAACTTATCTAGGGATGTGGGGGATCTAGGGAATCCCTAAGATACAACCGAATTTGCTCCAATCCCTCAGACAGAGACTAACACCTACAAGATTTTTACCAAACATTCTTAAAACTACAATACCCACCTGGGGAAGTGAGGAAACAGATTGACAGAGCGAGACGGGTACCCAGAAGTCACCTACTACAGGACAGGCCCAACAAGGAAAATAACAGAACACCACTGGCCATCACGTTAAAACCAGCTAAAACCTCTCCAGCATATCATCAACAATCTACAACCTATCCTGGAAAACGATCCCTCACTCTCACAGACCTCGCTTACAGACAACCCCTCAACCTGAAGCAAATACTCACCAGCAACTACACACCACACCACAGAAACACCAATCCAGGAACCAATCCCTGTAGCAAATCTCGCTGCCTACTCCATCCCCATATCTACTCTGGCGACACCATCAGAGGACCCAACCACATCAGCCACACCATCAGGGGCTCATTCACCTGCACGTCTACTAATGTTATACATGCCATCATATGCCAGCAATGCTCCTCTGCCATGTACATTGGCCAAACCGGACAGTCTCTACCTAAAAGAATAAATGGACACAAATCGGACATCAAGAATGGTAACATACAGAAGCCAGTAAGAGAACACTTCAATCTTCCTGGACATTCTATAACAGCTCTAAAAGTAGCCATACTTGAACAAAAAAACTTCAGAAACAGACTTCAAAGGGAAACTGCAGAACTAAAATTCATTTGCAAATTTAACACCATTAATTTGGGCTTGAATAGGGACTGGGAATGGCTGGCTCACTACAAAAGCAGCTTTGCCTCTCCTGGAATTGACACCTCCTCATCTATTATTGGGAGTGGACTACATCCACCCTGATCGAATTGGCCCTGTCAACACTGGTTCTCCACTTGTGAGGTAACTCCCTTCTCTTCATGTGTCAGTATATAATGCCTGCATCTGTAACTTTCACTCCATGCATCTGAAGAAGTGGCTTTTTACCCACAAAAGCTTATGCCCAAATAAATCTGTTAGTCTTTAAGGAGCCACCGGACTCCTCCTTGTTTTTTCAGGCAGTTACTCCCTGGCTAACATATCCCAGGAATGCTTTTAGCCCAGAGATGAGTTGCTGTCCAATGTGTTGGTTTGGCGGAGGGGGGGGCTGGAGGGGGATACAGAGTTAAGGTATATACCCACCAACCTTAATTCTGCCCTCTTTGAGCCCCAATACACCCATAACACATATTCACACTCTGACTTTGCACTGTACTCAACAGGAGCTACCTCCACCTGCCCTGCATTCAAACACTTCACCTACTCCACAAAACGAAGACCGCGTCTGCTAAGTTTTACAACCCATTCAGCTCCTCTTACAACCCCTTCATCCTCCTGCACACGATGCCACCTAACACCGTACTTTCACTTACCCTTCCTTAAACCTCCAGACCTCACTCATCTCCCACTTGGCTACTGACAGTCCCCATGGCAAAAAGACCCCCGTGCTCCTCTAGTGACACAACCTACCCAACTCAGTGCTGAAGTGAGGCATACTGCATCTCCCAAAGGTACTTGGTTTTTCTTCCCTTTGATCACATACACCCCCAGAAAGCCAGAGCCCTCCAGATCACAACTCTTCCAGGCTACACCATCTAATGCCGCCATCTTTCAGTACAGCGACACCTAACAGTGAATTCACCTGGAGTACACACGGATAACTCCCAGTGGCTATTGCCAGATCCGGGGGATGGGGGTGAGTTAAGCTTGTATGGGCATATACCTGAACTCTACATTTATGGGTTTTTTCAAAAGTTTTGCTGAACTCAGCCTTGTGGAAGAGAATTCTATACCACTGGGCAACTTTAACTCTGTGTTAATGAAGGTTTTGGTCAATGAATAATACAGAGTATATATCAAGTTGTTATTTAATACAGTATTGTGGAGTTGCAGAATCTTTCATTAGCAGTGTCATAAACATACAGTTAAGGGTTAATTCCTCTTTTACCTGTAAAGGGTTAAGAAGCTCACATAACCTAGCTGACACCTGACCAAAAGGACCAATAAGGGGACAAGATACTTTCAAAACTGGGAGGGGGGAAAAGTCTTTGTCTCTTGTTGTGTCTGCGTGCTTTTGCCAGAGAAGATCCAGGAGGCAGCCATCTAACTCCCTTTGAATTAGTAAGTAATAACAGAAGAAATTTGTTAGGTTACTTTTATTTTTGTTTGTGATTTCCTTTGTAAGAAGAGGGAGGCTATTCCTGAGTTTTGTAACTTTAAAGTTTTGCCTAGAGGAGAGATCTTCTATTTTCTAAATTATTTCACCTTTTTTCTTTAATTAAAGTTCTTCTTTTAAGAACCTGATTGATTTTTCATTGTTTTAAGATCCAAGGGTTTGGGTCTGTGTTCACCAGGACTAATTTGTAAGGATATTATTCTCAAGCCTGCCCAGAAAAGGGGTGTAGGGGCTTGGGAAATATTTGGGGGAAGGCAGAGCTCCAAGTGGCTCTCCCTAAATGTTTGTTTAAATCACTTGGTGGTGGCAGCATTACTTAATCCAAGATACAAGGAAGGATTTGTGCCTTGGGGTTTTTTAACCTAAGCTGGTAAAAATAAGCTTAGGGGGTCTTCATGCAGGTCCCCACGTCTGTACCCTAGAGTTCAGAGTGGGGAAGGAACCCTGACAAGTAGGTAAAGGTATTTAAGAAATATTGATTAAAGAAACTAGACAGAGATTTAAGCTAACAATCTATAAGCAGAACCCTGAAGTTTATGGAGTTTCATTGCCAAGGTAAACATAACCATGGCTGATAAGTTTTTTGGGCAATGCTCTCTATTTAAAATAAAGAATGTAAGAAGTAAGAACATATACCTAGCTAATAATTTTAAAAAGTACAATATGCCCTTGAATGCATATTGGAAAGCCAAGGTGAAGTGCATCTTTAAAGTGAACCAACTTGTTATAAGGTCTAAATGACCACAAGGAATGCTTAACTGCTGAACAGCAGGTAACCAGAGAGCACTTAGTATATACAAATAACTAAACCCACAAATGTAGTAAATGGAATAATAACCAGGAACTCAGAAAAGGATATGAACAGATGTCTTGTCCTACTATTTCATTAACTGTTGCATCTTATTGGTGACAGGCCAACATTTTCTTAAGTGACCTTATATTACTTCATAATGAGCTACTGAACAAGTATAGAACCAAAGACTCTTCATATAAAGTCTGTGAACATTAAAGTGGATCTTTGCAAAGAAGCCCCTCAACAAGTGCTGAAAAGAGAAGCTGTGACTTGGAGGATAAATGGAGACATGCAGACGTAGCCAAAGGAGAAGACTCAAAAGAGGTGTACAGAAAATATCCTTTGAAGGCAAGATGCTGATCACATCCTCAACTGGGATGGCCTAAACAATGTTTACCCCAATTGCAGAACTGATATGGTCTGAGATATTTTGCAAATGAAGATATAGATTTGAAAGACTGAGAAATTATAAACAATTGCAAGAATTAAAAATAAAAAAGCAAAGGAGAGGTTTTGTTTTCTCACTATATAGTCAGAAGATGACCTAAGGCACAACTTGTATTCTTGTTGGGCCATTTCAAATTTTTTCCTCAGAACATCTTATCCATCAGAAAGGGGATAAAATAAGCCTGCTTTGTTTCACACTTTGCTCCCCAGGCAACACATCCTGATGAAAGATATAAGAGGAACAACTGGCTGGCCACCAAGAGCCTTCCCTGTCTGGTAACACCTACACTTTTATCAAAAGTAAGCACCATATGAACGCTGCTTTTTTGGAATGTTGGCCTTATCTACGCTACCAAGTTAGGTTGACGCACGTTACATCAGTGTGGCCGCGCCATCATTGGTATGTCACTTATGTGCGTGCATACTTGGCTTCTTGCGTTGGTGGTGCATGTACTTACCAGAAGTCCTTGTGCCAATGCATAGTGCTGTGCACCATGAGTAGGTATCCCCATGTACCATCCAGTGCAGGGTCTTTGGGGAAATTTTGACAATTCATAGTAGGACAGAAATTACCTGTGCGAGGATACTTAGGATCAAGGGATCAAGTTTCCCTTATGCTACTTTTCCCATCACATCATGTCATCCATATCATCATTTTCACATCTTTTTTAAAATCGCACAAATCTGCATGGCACTTTTCACAGCCCACCATGCATGGCACCTGCATAGCTCTGCACTATTGTCACTGAGCATTGCAAACACAGGAGGAATGATCCTCTGGTACTTGCAGGGCCAAAAGACGACCAACAGAAATGGGCAACATGAGAATTTAGTGGATTCCTGTATGACATAGCAAAAAACAATTCAAGGTTGGTGTTGGTGTTCATGGAACATCTGCACTGCTTCTGCGCCTGAGAAACAAGCACTGACTGGTGAGAGCGCATCATAATGCAGGTTTGTGATGATGAGAAGTGGCTGCAGAAGTTTTGGATGCAAAAGGCCAAGCTCAGCCTACAGGGACACCAGAATGAAATCTTCATTGACAACTGAGAAGCGAGTTGTGATAGCACTGGGGAAAACTTACAATGGCAGTGGGCAATCATTTTAGAGTAGGAAAATCCACACTGGCAGCCATTGTCATGCAAGCGTATAGGGTCATTAATCATCTCCTGCTCTGTAGGACTGTGAGTCTTGGTAATGTGCAGGACATAGTGGATGGATTTGCAGCAATGGGGTTCCCAAGCTGAGGTGGGGCATATCCCTATTTTGGCACTGCCCACTTTGCCACAGAGTACATCAACAGAAAGGGCTATTTTTCCATATTTGTGCAAGCATTGGTGGATCACCAGGGATGCTCCACTGATATCAAAGTGGGCTGGTCAGAGGAGGTGCATGATGCTTACATCTTTAAGAACACAGGACCGTTCAGAAATATGCAAGCAGGGACATTTTGTTCCTGACCAGCAGATCACCATTGCAATATGGAAATGCCAACAGTGATTCTGGGGGACCGAATCTGGCCCTTGCTTCCCTGACCATACATCACCCACCTGAGCAGCATCAAAGAAAGATTCACTACTGGCTCAGCAGTTTCAGAATGACAGTTGGAAGTGCTTTTGGAAGATTGAAAAGACGCTGGCATTGTTTACTCACAAGACTGGATCTCAGTGAGACAAATATCCCAATGGCTAGAGCTGCCTGTTGTGTCCTGCAGGATATCTGTGAAGCAAAGGAGGAAAACTTGGCCCGGGATGGAGGCTTGCTGTTGAATTTGAACAGCCAGACACAAGGGCCTTTAGAAGAGCTCGATGTGGATCTGTGCCGCTTGAAAGAGCAGCTTTAACAATCAACTACAGCAAGGGTCCCCACTGGGCATCTATGTGCCGCGTACTGCCTGGCAGACGAGCATCTGCCAAAATGCTGCCGAGAAGCAGCGTCATCCAGAGGCATCACCGCCGAAATGCCGCTGATTTTCGGCGGCAACGCCTCTGGTTGCTGCTGCTTCTCGGCGGCATTTCGGCGGCAACTCCTATTGATGTTGCCGCTTCTCGGCGGCATTTCGGTGGATGCTTGTCCGCCGGCCACGGGCCTCGGTGGCTCGTCGTCTGGTGCCCGCCAGACGAAAAAGGTTGGGGACCACTGAACTACAGTAATGGGGTATAGACTGTGCTGTATGTTGTCCTGAAATTTTGGGGACTTCACATATTGTGTAGTGGTTGGTGTCCATATGATTTATCATTATAACACTGTTTGTTTATGCACCTCTGAGTTACGCAGAGCTTGCGGTACATTGATAATTATTACGCTGTGCTGCATCTAGGAGTTCTGTGGCCCTGCACAGTTACAAGGAGTGGCTGTGACCAGTAGTGCTAGGCACTGAGAGGTAGATGCTGTGAATTAAAGATGCATTTATTTTCCAAAAAAACCAACCTTATTACATAACAAAGCAATGCAAAATAATGGTGTGCAATTAAAATACAAACAAAAACAGATGGAACTTTTAAGTGACTGGAAGTTAATCTTTTAACAAAGGGACATTGGTATCCATTTCAGTCCATTTTTCTCTGCACATACACCATCTTTCATAAATCGGTGCATGTAAAGGTGTAGTGGTCCTTGCTGTCCCCTGATTTCACACTGAATTTGGGGGGGGGGGGCTTAGGGAGGTGTTACAATGGAGACACGGCTGCGCTTGTTGAACATGTAGTTCAGCAAGAGATTGAAGTATTTGTGTTTGTTGCTGGAGAAGCCCCAAGATATCCCAGTGAATTTCTCTCTTGGACTTTGGCTTTCTTCTGTCTCCTTTTCCAGGGTATCTGCCATATCCACACTTCAGGTCCTATGTTCATGGTCCGATGCTGCACTAGATTGCAGGATCTTGGCAAACATGTCCTCCCCAGTTCTCTTCTTCCTCCTCTTAATGAGGGTCAGATGTTCTGCAGGTGCGGCTGGAGTAACTCAAGACCAAAACAGTAGCAGCTACAGATAAAACACACAAATACACCATTGTATTTACAGTTATAATGGACAGTGAAAGACAATTTTCAGAACTCCCTTTCCCCTCATTCACATAAAACTTTAAAATAATACTCCTGGTGATATTCTATGCTGCTATACCCGTGCAGAGTTCATGTGCTGAGCAAATTTTTTTCTGCAGAAAATAACTTCTGCCAGAAAGTTGCTGCAGTTATGCCTTTTTCTCCACCAGGCACTAGAACAGAGCAGCCCTACCGGGCTAGCCCCAGCTGCCGGTAGGAAAGAAGAAGCTGCCTTCCTTAAGGCAGTGTGCTACCAATAGAACCAAGTCAGGAGATGCGGTTATAGGAGGACAGACAATGTGGGGCACATCGGGTTACTGGGGGAGGGCTGAATGGGAGTGGAGGCACAGGGTCACATGGGGATGGGGGGTGGCCAAGTGGGGACACACAGACACATGGGGACAGAGGCAGATGTGCCTGAGTCATTGGGAGAGGCTAGG
>NW_020714098.1:0-4674 GCF_002925995.2 Terrapene triunguis | reverse complement strand
GTCTCTGTACACAGAGAGCTGTTACCCTTCCCTTCATAGTTATGACACGCCCCCCAAATCACAGATAGTGTTGGACGTTCGGTTCCACACTGGCTGTGATTTCTTCCTGGAGTTTTAGGAGAAAACAGAGTTAATAAGACATACTACTGATTATATAAAAACTAACAATGTTTTATTCCAAGAACAATTGTTAACCAGTTAACTCTGGGAAACTTTCCCGGGAGAGTGCATCAGCCACTTTGTTAGAAGCTCCCGAAATGTGTTGTATTTCAAAATCAAAATCTTGGAGAGCTAAACTCCATCGAAGAAGTTTTTTGTTATTTCCCTTGGCGGTATGAAGCCACTGTAGCGCAGCATGGTCTGTTTGTAGTTGGAAACGCCGTCCCCAAACATATGGGCGTAGCTTTTCCAGCGCGTACACAATGGCGTAGCATTCCTTTTCGCTGATTGACCAGTGACTTTCCCTCTCAGACAGTTTTTTGCTGAGAAACACGACAGGATGGAATTCTTGATCCGGTCCTTCCTGCATTAAAACTGCTCCCACGCCTCGCTCGGAAGCATCTGTGGTTACTAGGAACGGTTTGTCAAAGTCTGGGGCCCTTAGCACAGGGTCAGACATGAGTGTTGCCTTAAGCTGGTTAAAGGCCTTTTGACACTCATCAGTCCACTGAACTGCATTTGGCTGTTTCTTTCTGGTTAGGTCTGTCAGCGGGGCGGCGATTTGGCTGTAGTGTGGTACAAATCGCCTATAATATCCGGCCAAGCCTAAGAAGGATTGGACCTGTTTCTTTGACTTTGGAACCGGCCACTTTTGGATAGCATCCACTTTGGCCTGTAGGGGATTTATAGTTCCTTGACCCACCTGGTGCCCCAGGTACGTCACTCTGTTTTGGCCTATTTGACACTTTTTAGCCTTAACAGTTAGTCCTGCCTGTCGGATGCGCTCGAAGACTTTTTCCAGGTGCTCCAGGTGTTCTGTCCATGAATCAGAAAAAATGGCCACATCATCGAGGTAGGCAACTGCAGATTCTCCCAATCCCGCTAAGAGACCATCTACAAGTCTTTGGAAGGTGGCGGGTGCATTTCGCAACCCGAAAGGGAGTACATTGAATTCGTACACCCCTGCCTGGGTGACGAAGGCTGACCTTTCCTTAGCGGGTTCATCTAGTGGTACTTGCCAGTACCCTTTGGTTAAGTCTAAAGTAGAGATGAATTGGGCATGTCCCAATTTTTCCAATAGCTCATCTGTGCGTGGCATTGGATAGTTGTCAGGACGAGTTACAGCATTTAGCTTACGGTAGTCCACGCAAAAGCGTATTTCCCCATCTGGTTTGGGAACTAGAACCACTGGAGATGCCCATGCACTGTTAGAGGGGCGGATTATACCCATCTGTAGCATGTCCTGGATCTCCCTTTGTATAGCCGCTTGGGCATGAGGTGACTCCCGGTAGGGTGGGGTTCTAATTGGGTGAGCATTACCTGTGTCAATGGAGTGGTATGCCCGTTCGGTCCGTCCTGGAGTGGCTGAGAAAATCGGTGCAAAGCTTGTGCACAGCTCCTTGATCTGCTGTCGCTGTAGACGTCCCAGGGTCGTGGAGAGGTTCACCTCTTCCACGCCACCATTCCTTGTTCCTTCGTAGTAGACACCTGCAGGCCACTCCGCGTCATCTGTTTCCTGGGCTGTAAACTGGCAAACGTTTAATCCTCTGGAATAAAAGGGCTTAAGAGAATTAACATGGTATACCTTAGGCTTTATGTTGGAGGTGGGGGAGGCTATGAGATAGTTAACAGCTCCTAGGCGCTCCTGGACCGTGAATGGTCCTTCCCACGACGCTTCCATTTTATGGGCCTGGAGCGCCTTTAAGACCATGACTTGGTCTCCTACTTTGAAGGACCGTTCTCTGGAATGTTTATCATACCAGGCCTTTTGCTCTTCCTGAGCATTCTTTAGGTTTTCTTTAGCAAGGGCTAAAGAGTGTCGGAGGGTGTTTTGTAGGTTGCTTACAAAGTCTAGAATGTTAGTTCCTGGAGAAGGCGTAAACCCCTCCCATTGCTGCTTCACCAACTGTAATGGCCCCTTAACCTCGCGGCCATACACAAGTTCAAATGGTGAAAACCCTAAACTGGGATGTGGTACAGCCCTGTAGGCAAAAAGCAACTGCTGCAACACTAGGTCCCAATCATTGGAGTGTTCATTTATGAATTTACGTATCATGGCCCCCAAAGTTCCATTAAACCTCTCCACCAGACCATTGGTTTGATGGTGATGAGGGGTGGCAACCAAGTGATTCACCCCATGAGCTTCCCACAGGTTTTTCATGTTCCCTGCCAGGAAATTAGTTCCCGAATCTGTAAGGATGTCGGAGGGCCAACCTACCCTGGCAAAAATGTCTGCTAATGCCTGGCACACACTTTTAGTCTTGGTGTTGCTTAAGGGTACAGCTTCCGGCCATCGGGTAGCAAAATCCATGAAAGTCAGTACGTACTGCTTTCCTCTGGGTGTCTTCTTTGGGAAAGGACCCAGAATATCCACAGCTACTCGCTGAAATGGGACCTCAATTATGGGTAGTGGCTGGAGAGGGGCTTTAACCTGGTCTTGGGGCTTTCCCACTCGTTGGCACACCTCACAAGACCGGACATAATTAGCAACGTCCTTGCCCATTCCCTCCCAGTGGAAGGACTTCCCCAACCGGTCTTTGGTTCTGTTCACCCCAGAATGGCCACTGGGATGATCATGGGCTAAGCTCAAGAGCTTTACCCGATACTTAGTGGGAACTACCAACTGTCTTTGAGGATGCCAGTCTTCCTGGTGCCCACCAGAAAGAGTCTCCTTGTATAAAAGTCCTTTTTCTACAACAAACCGGGATCGGTTAGAAGAGCTGAGAGGCGGTGGGGTGCTCCGTGCCGCCGCCCAAGCTTTCTGAAGGCTGTCATCTGCTTCCTGCTCGGCCTGGAACTGTTCCCTTGATGCTGGAGACATCAGTTCCTCCTTGGACTGTGGACTGGGGCTTGGTCCCTCTGGAAGCGATGCAGGTGCTGGGACTGTTTCCATTGACTGTGAACCGCTGTCCGCTGGTGCACTATGTGGTATCTCAGGCTCTGGCTGAGCCTCTTGGGTAGGGTTATCTGCTGCTTCCGCCAGTTCAGGCTCGCTGGTGCCCTCTGGCATTGGAGTTGTAGACGGGTTTGCAAGCGCTGGACTCAGTGCCGGCAATGGTTCTGGTGCTGGTTGCGTTGCCAGTTCCGGTTCCGGGACTGGCTTTGGCTGGGTCTCTGGGATTGGATCCACTACGGCTGTTGCAGTCGTTGGCAGGGGATCCGGTTCCACCACCTGTGTTTGGGTCTCCGGTAACACCGACGGGGCTCTGGTGGACGGCTCAGGAACAGAGATGGGGGTGAAAGCTTGCTTAGCCTGGCTGCGGGTGACTATTCCCACCCTCTTGGCTAGCTTCACATGGTTGGCCAAGTCTTCCCCCAGCAGCATGGGGATGGGATAATTGTCATAGACTGCAAAAGTCCACATTCCTGCCCAGCCCTTGTACTGGACATGCAACTGGGCTGTAGGCAAGGTTACAGACTGTGACACGAAGGGTTGAATTGTCACTGTAGCCTCCGGGTTGATGAGTTTGGGGTCCACTAGGGATTGGTGGATAGTTGACACTTGTGCCCCAGTGTCCCTCCAAGCGATAACCTTCTTTCCGCCCACTCTCAAGGTTTCCCTTCGCTCCGAGGGTATGAGAGAGGCATCTGGGTCTGGGGATCTTTGGTGTGATTGGGGTGTAATGAACTGTAATCGGTTAGGGTTCTTGGGGCAGTGAGCCTTTATATGCCCCAGTTCATTACACTTAAAACATCGCCCTGCTAAGGTATTACCGGGGCGATGTTGGTTGATGGAGACTGGTGTGGTGGGGTGAGAAGGCGTCTGGGGTTTCCCTTGGGATGTGGGTGGGGCCTTGGGTTGTCCCCGGTGGTAAGGTTTTGTTTCGGCTTGCCCCTTCTGATATTCGCTCCAACTGCTACTAGCTTTTTTCTTTTCTGTCACCTCCACCCATTTGGCTCCAATCTCCCCCGCCTCGGTTACAGTTTTGGGCTTCCCATCTAGGATGTACCTTTCTATTTCCTCAGGAACACCCTCTAAAAACTGCTCCATTTTTACTAGGGAAAGCAGATCTTCCAGAGATTTAACATTTGCTCCTGATACCCAGGCATCACAATTTTTGTCAATGTGGTAGGCATGCCGGGTAAATGACACATCTGGTTTCCACCTTAGGGCTCTGAACCGCCGACGGGCATGCTCGGGTGTTAGCCCCATTCTGAGTCTGGCCTTGGTTTTAAAAAGTTCATAACTGTTCATGTGTTCCTTAGGCATTTCAGCCGCCACCTCTGCTAAGGGTCCACTGAGCTGCGGTCTCAGCTCTACCATGTACTGGGGTGGAGGGATGCTGTATCCAAGGCAGGCCCTTTCAAAATTTTCTAAGAAGGCCTCAGTATCATCGCCTGTCTTGTAGGTGGGGAATTTCCTGGGATGGGAAGTGGTACCTGGAGAGGAGTTGTTAGGATGGTCTGATGCATCCTGCCTAGTCCTTGCTGCTTCCAGTTCCATCTCTTTTTCTTTCAGCTCCATCTCTCTTTTATGGGCCTCCTGTTTGGCTTTTTCTTCTCTTTCATGGGCCT
>NW_020714097.1:0-4660 GCF_002925995.2 Terrapene triunguis | reverse complement strand
GTCTCTGTACACAGAGAGCTGTTACCCTTCCCTTCATAGTTATGACACGCCCCCCAAATCACAGATAGTGTTGGACGTTCGGTTCCACACTGGCTGTGATTTCTTCCTGGAGTTTTAGGAGAAAACAGAGTTAATAAGACATACTACTGATTATATAAAAACTAACAATGTTTCATTCCAAGAACAATTGTTAACCAGTTAACTCTGGGAAACTTTCCCGGGAGAGTGCATCAGCCACTTTGTTAGAAGCTCCCGAAATGTGTTGTATTTCAAAATCAAAATCTTGGAGAGCTAAACTCCACCGAAGAAGTTTTTTGTTATTTCCCTTGGCGGTATGAAGCCACTGTAGCGCAGCATGGTCTGTTTGTAGTTGGAAACGCCGTCCCCAAACATATGGGCGTAGCTTTTCCAGCGCGTACACAATGGCGTAGCATTCCTTTTCGCTGATTGACCAGTGACTTTCCCTTTCAGACAGTTTTTTGCTGAGAAACACGACAGGATGGAATTCTTGATCCGGTCCTTCCTGCATTAAAACTGCTCCCACGCCTCGCTCGGACGCATCTGTGGTTACTAGGAACGGTTTGTCAAAGTCTGGGGCCCTTAGCACAGGGTCAGACATGAGTGTTGCCTTAAGCTGGTTAAAGGCCTTTTGACACTTATCAGTCCACTGAACTGCATTTGGCTGTTTCTTTCTGGTTAGGTCTGTCAGCGGGGCGGCGATTTGGCTGTAGTGTGGTACAAATCGCCTATAATATCCGGCCAAGCCTAAGAAGGATTGGACCTGTTTCTTTGACTTTGGAACCGGCCACTTTTGGATAGCATCCACTTTGGCCTGTAGGGGATTTATAGTTCCTTGACCCACCTGGTGCCCCAGGTACGTCACTCTGTTTTGGCCTATTTGACACTTTTTAGCCTTAACAGTTAGTCCTGCCTGTCGGATGCGCTCGAAGACTTTTCCCAGGTGCTCCAGGTGCTCTGTCCATGAATCAGAAAAAATGGCCACATCATCGAGGTAGGCGACTGCAGATTCTCCCAATCCCGCTAGGAGACCATCTACAAGTCTTTGGAAGGTGGCGGGTGCATTTCGCAACCCGAAAGGGAGTACATTGAATTCATACACCCCTGCCTGGGTGACGAAGGCGGACCTTTCCTTAGCGGGTTCATCTAGTGGTACTTGCCAGTACCCTTTGGTTAAGTCTAAAGTAGAGATGAATTGGGCATGTCCCAATTTTTCCAATAGCTCATCTGTGCGTGGCATTGGATAGTTGTCAGGACGAGTTACAGCATTTAGCTTACGGTAGTCCACGCAAAAGCGTATTTCCCCATCTGGTTTGGGAACTAGAACCACTGGAGATGCCCATGCACTGGTAGAGGGGCGGATTATACCCATCTGTAGCATGTCCTGGATCTCCCTTTGTATAGCAGCTTGGGCATGAGGTGACTCCCGGTAGGATGGGGTTCTAATTGGGTGAGCATTACCTGTGTCAATGGAGTGGTATGCCCGTTCGGTCCGTCCTGGAGTGGCTGAGAAAATCGGTGCAAAGCTTGTGCACAGCTCCTTGATCTGCTGTCGCTGCAGACGTCCCAGGGTCGTGGAGAGGTTCACCTCTTCCACGCCACCATTCCTTTTTCCTTCGTAGTAGACACCTGCCGGCCACTCCGCGTCATCTGTTTCCTGGGCTGTAAACTGGCAAACGTTTAATTCTCTGGAATAAAAGGGCTTAAGAGAATTAACATGGTATACCTTAGGCTTTATGTTGGAGGTGGGGGAGGCTATGAGATAGTTAACAGCTCCTAGGCGCTCCTGGACCGTGAATGGTCCTTCCCACGACGCTTCCATTTTATGGGCCTGGAGCGCCTTTAAGACCATGACTTGGTCTCCTACTTTGAAGGACCGTTCTCTGGAATGTTTATCATACCAGGCCTTTTGCTCTTCCTGAGCATCCTTTAGGTTTTCTTTAGCAAGGGCTAAAGAGTGTCGGAGGGTGTTTTTTAGGTTGCTTACAAAGTCTAGAATGTTAGTTCCTGGAGAAGGCGTAAACCCCTCCCATTGCTGCTTCACCAACTGTAATGGCCCCTTAACCTCGCGGCCATACACAAGTTCAAATGGTGAAAACCCTAAACTGGGATGTGGTACAGCCCTGTAGGCAAAAAGCAACTGCTGCAACACTAGGTCCCAATCATTGGAGTGTTCATTTACGAATTTACGTATCATGGCCCCCAAAGTTCCATTAAACCTCTCCACCAGACCATTGGTTTGATGGTGATGAGGGGTGGCAACCAAGTGATTCACCCCATGAGCTTCCCACAGGGTTTTCATGTTCCCTGCCAGGAAATTAGTTCCCGAATCTGTAAGGATGTCGGAGGGCCAACCTACCCTGGCAAAAATGTCTGCTAATGCCTGGCACACACTTTTAGCCTTGGTGTTGCTTAAGGGTACAGCTTCCGGCCATCGGGTAGCAAAATCCATGAAAGTCAGTACGTACTGCTTTCCTCTGGGTGTCTTCTTTGGGAAAGGACCCAGAATATCCACAGCTACTCGCTGAAATGGGACCTCAATTATGGGTAGTGGCTGGAGAGGGGCTTTAACCTGGTCTTGGGGCTTTCCCACTCGTTGGCACACCTCACAAGACCGGACATAATTAGCAACGTCCTTGCCCATTCCCTCCCAGTGGAAGGACTTCCCCAACCGGTCTTTGGTTCTGTTCACCCCAGAATGGCCACTGGGATGATCATGGGCTAAGCTCAAGAGCTTTACCCGATACTTAGTGGGAACCACCAACTGTCTTTGAGGATGCCAGTCTTCCTGGTGCCCACCAGAAAGAGTTTCCTTGTATAAAAGTCCTTGTTCTACAACAAACCGGGATCGGTTAGAAGAGCTGAGAGGCGGTGGGGTGCTCCGTGCCGCCGCCCAAGCTTTCTGAAGGCTGTCATCTGCTTCCTGCTCGGCCTGGAACTGTTCCCTTGATGCTGGAGACATCAGTTCCTCCTTGGACTGTGGACTGGGGCTTGGTCCCTCTGGAAGCGATGCAGGTGCTGGGGCTGTTTCCACTGACCGTGAACCGCTGTCCGCTGGTGCACTATGTGGTATCTCAGGCTCTGGCTGAGCCTCTTGGGTAGGGTTATCTGCTGCTTCCGCCAGTTCAGGCTCGCTGGTGCCCTCTGGCATTGGAGTTGTAGACGGGTTTGCAAGCGCTGGACTCAGTGCCGGCAATGGTTCTGGTGCTGGTTGCGTTGCCAGTTCCGGTTCTGGGACTGGCTTTGGCTGGGTCTCTGGGATTGGATCCACTACGGCTGTTGCAGTCGTTGGCAGGGGATCCGGTTCCACCACCTGTGTTTGGGTCTCCGGTAACACAGACGGGGCCCTGGTGGACGGCTCAGGAACAGGGATGGGGGTGAAAGCTTGCTTAGCCTGGCTGCGGGTGACTATTCCCACCCTCTTGGCTAGCTTCACATGGTTGGCCAAGTCTTCCCCCAGCAGCATGGGGATGGGATAATTGTCATATACTGCAAAAGTCCACATTCCTGCCCAGCCCTTGTACTGGACATGCAACTGGGCTGTAGGCAAGGTTACAGACTGTGACACGAAGGGTTGAATTGTCACTGTAGCCTCCGGGTTGATGAGTTTGGGGTCCACTAGGGATTGGTGGATAGTTGACACTTGTGCCCCAGTGTCCCTCCAAGCGATAACCTTCTTTCCGCCCACTCTCAAGGTTTCCCTTCGCTCCGAGGGTATGAGAGAGGCATCTGGGTCTGGGGATCTTTGGTGTGACTGGGGTGTAATGAACTGTAATCGGTTGGGGTTCTTGGGGCAGTGAGCCTTTATATGCCCCAGTTCATTACATTTAAAACATCGCCCTGCTAAGGTATCACCGGGGCGATGTTGGTTGATGGAGACTGGTGTGGTGGGGTGAGAAGGCGTCTGGGGTTTCCCTTGGGAGGTGGGTGGGGCCTTGGGTTGTCCCCGGTGGTAAGGTTTTGTTTCGGCTTGCCCCTTCTGATATTCGCTCCAACTGCTACTAGCTTTTTTCTTTTCTGTCACCTCCACCCATTTGGCTCCAATCTCCCCCGCCTCGGTTACAGTTTTGGGCTTCCCATCTAGGATGTACCTTTCTATTTCCTCAGGAACACCCTCTAAAAACTGCTCCATTTGCAATAGGAAGGGCAACTCTTCCGTAGATTTAACATTTGCTCCTGATATCCAGGCATCCCAATTTTTCCCAATGTGGTAGGCATGCCGGGTAAATGACACATCTGGTTTCCACCTTAGGGCTCTGAACCGCCGACGGGCATGCTCAGGTGTTAGCCCCATTCTGATTCTGGCCTTGTTTTTAAAAAGTTCATAACTGTTCATGTGTTCCTTAGGCATTTCAGCCGCCACCTCTGCTAAGGGTCCACTGAGCTGCGGTCTCAGCTCTACCATGTACTGGGTTAGAGGGATGTTGTATCCAAGGCAGGCCCTTTCAAAATTTTCTAAGAAGGCCTCAGTATCATCGCCTGCCTTGTAGGTGGGGAATTTCCTGGGATGGGAAGTGGTACCTGGAGAGGAGTTGTTAGGATGGTCTGCTGCATTCTGCCTAGTCCTTGCTGCTTCCAGTTCCATCTCTCTCTTGTGGGCCTCCTGTTTGGCTTTTTCTTCTCTTTCATGGGCCTCCTGTTT
>NW_020714096.1:0-3210 GCF_002925995.2 Terrapene triunguis | reverse complement strand
ACCAGAAGGAGGCTGCCAGACAACTCTCCAATACCAAATTCTACAGGCCACTTTCCTCAGATCCCACTGAGGAATACACTAAGAAACTGCACCATCTACTCAGGACACTCCCTACACTAACACAGGAACAAATCAACATACCCTTAGAGCCCCGACCGGGGTTATTCTATCTACTACCCAAGATCCACAAACCTGGAAATCCTGGACGCCCTATCATCTCGGGCATTGACACTCTCACTGAAGGACTGTCTGGATATGTGGACTCCCTACTCAGACCCTACGCCACCAGCACTCCCAGGTATCTCCGTGACACCACAGATTTCCTGAGAAAACTACAATGCATTGGTGACCTCCCAGAAAACACCATCCTAGCCACCATGGATGTAGAGGCTCTCTACACAAACATCCCACACACAGATGGAATACAAGCTGTCAGGAACAGTATCCCTGATGATGACACAGCACAACTTATTGCTGAGCTCTGTGACTTTATCCTCACGCACAATTATTTCAAATTTGGTGACAATATATACCTCCAGACCAGTGGCACCGCTATGGGCACCCGCATGGCCCCACAATATGCCAACATTTTTATGGCTGACCTGGAACAACGCTTCCTCAGCTCTCGTCCACTCATGCCCCTTCTCTACCTACGCTATATTGATGATATCTTCATCATCTGGACCCATGGGAAGGAGACCCTGGAAGAATTCCACCATGATTTCAACAGCTTCCACCCCACCATCAACCTCAGCCTGGACCAATCTACACGGGAGTTCCACTTCCTAGACACCACCGTACAAATAAGCGATGGCCACATTAACACCACCCTATACCAAAAACCCACCGACCACTATGCCTACCTTCATGCCTCCAGCTTCCACCCCGGTCACACCACATGATCCATCGTCTACAGCCAAGCACTGAGGTACAATCGCATCTGCTCCAACCCCTCAGACAGAGACCAACACCTACAAGATCTTCACCAGGCATTCTCAAAACTACGATACCCACACAAGGAAATAAAGAAACAAATCAACAGAGCCAGACGTGTACCCAGAAGCCTCCTGCTACAAGACAGGCCCAAAAAAGAAACCAACAGAACTCCACTGGCCATCACCTACAGTCCTCAGCTTAAACCTCTCCAACGCATCATCAGTGATCTACAACCCATCCTGGACAATGATCCCTCACTTTCACAGACCTTGGGAGGCAGGCCAGTCCTCACTCACAGACAACCTGCCAACCTTAAGCATATTCTCACCAGCAACCACGCACCGCACCATAACAACTCTAACTCAGGAACCAACCCATGCAACAAACCTCGATGCCAACTCTGCCCACATATCTCCACCAGCAACACCATCACAGGACCTAACCAGATCAGCTACAACATCACCGGCTCATTCACCTGCACGTCCACCAATGTTATATATGCCATCATATGCCAGCAATGCCCCTCTGCTATGTACATTGGCCAAACTGGACAGTCACTACGCAAGAGGATAAATGGACACAAGTCAGATATCAGGAATGGCAATATACAAAAACCTGTAGGAGAACACTTCAACCTCCCTGGCCACACAATAGCAGATGTAAAGGTAGCCATCTTACAGCAAAAAAACTTCAGGACCAGACTCCAAAGAGAAACTGCTGAGCTCCAGTTCATTTGCAAATTTGACACCATCAGATCAGGATTAAACAAAGACTGTGAATGGCTATCCAACTACAGAAGCAGTTTCTCCTCCCTTGGTGTTCACACCTCAACTGCTAGCAGAGCACCTCACCCTCCCTGATTGAACTAACCTCGTTATCTCCATACTGATTTATACCTGCCTCTGGAGATTTCCATTACTTGCATCTGAAGAAGTGAGGTTCTTACCCACGAAAGCTTATGCTCCCAATACTTCTGTTAGTCTTAAAGGTGCCACAGGACCCTCTGTTACTTTTTACAGATTCAGACTAACACGGCTACCCCTCTGATACTTAACTAATTTAATGTAGACTTCCACATAGCCTTGAAATGGGATTAAGTTTAATTGCTGTCAGCATAGTGTAAGGTGGAATCCAACCAAAGGCTTTGAGGTGAAAGATTCCATGGCTTACTTTTTATCCCCTGATCAACTGATTTGTATATTACAATTGTAACTTTTTATCTCTCTTGCTTTTCATATTAGATACTTAATTCAGGAGAATTCCAAGCTTATAACTGGCGCAGTCAAACCAAGAATATGGCGAAATTTGGTCAGGTAGGATTATGATTTTTTTTGTTTAACAGTGCCATCATCTTTGGAAAAATAAAACAATTGGGAAGAGAGTCCAGGAGTGGGGGGAGTAAGGGGCATTTTTCTTCCTGGTTTTGATTGAGGAGCAGCTTCTCTCATCATTTACTGAATGGATGTGTGTAAAATTTGCTGTGACTTCACAGGCTTTCATTTCTACACTATTCACTGTTTTCCAGGCCACCCCTCCTTTATACAAGATAAAAGATATGACAGTGCCAACTGCAATATGGACTGGTGGACAAGACTTGCTTGCAGACTTAAAGGATGCTAATGTTTTACGCCCTCAAATTATTAATCTTGTTCATTACAAAAACATTCCTGAATGGGCACATCTGGATTTCATCTGGGGGCTGGATGCGCCGCTGCGCATGTACAATGAAATCATTGACCTAATGGAGAAGCATCCATAAACCACACAAAGTAGCCAGGTTTCAGAGTAGCAGCCGTGTTAGTCTGTATCCGCAAAAAGAACAGGAGTACTTGTGGCACCTTAGAGACTAACAAATTTATTAGAGCATAAGCTTTCGTGGGCTACAACCCACTTCTTCGGATGCATATTGAGTGAAACAAATATCGAGGAGATATATATACACACATACAGAGAGCATGAACAGGTGGGAGTTGTCTTACCAACTCTGAGAGGCCAATTAAGTAAGAGAAAAAAAACTTTTGAAGTGATAATCAAGGTAGCCAAGTACAGACAGTTTGATAAGAAGCAAGTGTGAGAATACTTACAAGGGGAGATAGATTCAATGTTTGTAATGGCTCAGCCATTCCCAATCCCTATTTAGCCCTGAGTTGATTGTGTCTAGTTTGCATATCAATTCCAGCTCAGCAGTCTCTCGTTGGAGTCTGTTTTTGAAGTTTTTCTGTTTTAAGATAGCCACCCGCAGGTCTGTCATAGAATGGCCAGACAGGTTAAAGT
>NW_020714095.1:0-3210 GCF_002925995.2 Terrapene triunguis | reverse complement strand
ACTTTAACCTGTCTGGCCATTCTATGACAGACCTGCGGGTGGCTATCTTAAAACAGAAAAACTTCAAAAACAGACTCCAACGAGAGACTGCTGAGCTGGAATTGATATGCAAACTAGACACAATCAACTCAGGGCTAAATAGGGATTGGGAATGGCTGAGCCATTACAAACATTGAATCTATCTCCCCTTGTAAGTATTCTCACACTTGCTTCTTATCAAACTGTCTGTACTTGGCTACCTTGATTATCACTTCAAAAGTTTTTTTTCTCTTACTTAATTGGCCTCTCAGAGTTGGTAAGACAACTCCCACCTGTTCATGCTCTCTGTATGTGTGTATATATATCTCCTCGATATTTGTTTCACTCAATATGCATCCGAAGAAGTGGGTTGTAGCCCACGAAAGCTTATGCTCTAATAAATTTGTTAGTCTCTAAGGTGCCACAAGTACTCCTGTTCTTTTTGCGGATACAGACTAACACGGCTGCTACTCTGAAACCTGGCTACTTTGTGTGGTTTATGGATGCTTCTCCATTAGGTCAATGATTTCATTGTACATGCGCAGCGGCGCATCCAGCCCCCAGATGAAATCCAGATGTGCCCATTCAGGAATGTTTTTGTAATGAACAAGATTAATAATTTGAGGGCGTAAAACATTAGCATCCTTTAAGTCTGCAAGCAAGTCTTGTCCACCAGTCCATATTGCAGTTGGCACTGTCATATCTTTTATCTTGTATAAAGGAGGGGTGGCCTGGAAAACAGTGAATAGTGTAGAAATGAAAGCCTGTGAAGTCACAGCAAATTTTACACACATCCATTCAGTAAATGATGAGAGAAGCTGCTCCTCAATCAAAACCAGGAAGAAAAATGCCCCTTACTCCCCCCACTCCTGGACTCTCTTCCCAATTGTTTTATTTTTCCAAAGATGATGGCACTGTTAAACAAAAAAAATCATAATCCTACCTGACCAAATTTCGCCATATTCTTGGTTTGACTGCGCCAGTTATAAGCTTGGAATTCTCCTGAATTAAGTATCTAATATGAAAAGCAAGAGAGATAAAAAGTTACAATTGTAATATACAAATCAGTTGATCAGGGGATAAAAAGTAAGCCATGGAATCTTTCACCTCAAAGCCTTTGGTTGGATTCCACCTTACACTATGCTGACAGCAATTAAACTTAATCCCATTTCAAGGCTATGTGGAAGTCTACATTAAATTAGTTAAGTATCAGAGGGGTAGCCGTGTTAGTCTGAATCTGTAAAAAGTAACAGAGGGTCCTGTGGCACCTTTAAGACTAACAGAAGTATTGGGAGCATAAGCTTTCGTGGGTAAGAACCTCACTTCTTCAGATGCAAGTAATGGAAATCTCCAGAGGCAGGTATAAATCAGTATGGAGATAACGAGGTTAGTTCAATCAGGGAGGGTGAGGTGCTCTGCTAGCAGTTGAGGTGTGAACACCAAGGGAGGAGAAACTGCTTCTGTAGTTGGATAGCCATTCACAGTCTTTGTTTAATCCTGATCTGATGGTGTCAAATTTGCAAATGAACTGGAGCTCAGCAGTTTCTCTTTGGAGTCTGGTCCTGAAGTTTTTTTGCTGTAAGATGGCTACCTTTACATCTGCTATTGTGTGGCCAGGGAGGTTGAAGTGTTCTCCTACAGGTTTTTGTATATTGCCATTCCTGATATCTGACTTGTGTCCATTTATCCTCTTGCGTAGTGACTGTCCAGTTTGGCCAATGTACATAGCAGAGGGGCATTGCTGGCATATGATGGCATATATAACATTGGTGGACGTGCAGGTGAATGAGCCGGTGATGTTGTAGCTGATCTGGTTAGGTCCTGTGATGGTGTTGCTGGTGGAGATATGTGGGCAGAGTTGGCATCGAGGTTTGTTGCATGGGTTGGTTCCTGAGTTAGAGTTGTTATGGTGCGGTGCGTGGTTGCTGGTGAGAATATGCTTAAGGTTGGCAGGTTGTCTGTGAGTGAGGACTGGCCTGCCTCCCAAGGTCTGTGAAAGTGAGGGATCATTGTCCAGGATGGGTTGTAGATCACTGATGATGCGTTGGAGAGGTTTAAGCTGAGGACTGTAGGTGATGGCCAGTGGAGTTCTGTTGGTTTCTTTTTTGGGCCTGTCTTGTAGCAGGAGGCTTCTGGGTACACGTCTGGCTCTGTTGATTTGTTTCTTTATTTCCTTGTGTGGGTATCGTAGTTTTGAGAATGCCTGGTGAAGATCTTGTAGGTGTTGGTCTCTGTCTGAGGGGTTGGAGCAGATGCGATTGTACCTCAGTGCTTGGCTGTAGACGATGGATCATGTGGTGTGACCGGGGTGGAAGCTGGAGGCATGAAGGTAGGCATAGTGGTCGGTGGGTTTTTGGTATAGGGTGGTGTTAATGTGGCCATCGCTTATTTGTACGGTGGTGTCTAGGAAGTGGAACTCCCGTGTAGATTGGTCCAGGCTGAGGTTGATGGTGGGGTGGAAGCTGTTGAAATCATGGTGGAATTCTTCCAGGGTCTCCTTCCCATGGGTCCAGATGATGAAGATATCATCAATATAGCGTAGGTAGAGAAGGGGCATGAGTGGACGAGAGCTGAGGAATCGTTGTTCCAGGTCAGCCATAAAAATGTTGGCATATTGTGGGGCCATGCGGGTGCCCATAGCGGTGCCACTGGTCTGGAGGTATATGTTGTCACCAAATTTGAAATAATTGTGCGTGAGGATAAAGTCACAGAGCTCAGCAATAAGTTGTGCTGTGTCATCATCAGGGATACTGTTCCTGACAGCTTGTATTCCATCTGTGTGTGGGATGTTTGTGTAGAGAGCCTCTACATCCATGGTGGCTAGGATGGTGTTTTCTGGGAGGTCACCAATGCATTGTAGTTTTCTCAGGAAATCTGTGGTGTCACGGAGATACCTGGGAGTGCTGGTGGCGTAGGGTCTGAGTAGGGAGTCCACATATCCAGACAGTCCTTCAGTGAGAGTGTCAATGCCCGAGATGATAGGGCGTCCAGGATTTCCAGGTTTGTGGATCTTGGGTAGTAGATAGAATAACCCCGGTCGGGGCTCTAAGGGTATGTTGATTTGTTCCTGTGTTAGTGTAGGGAGTGTCCTGAGTAGATGGTGCAGTTTCTTAGTGTATTCCTCAGTGGGATCTGAGGAAAGTGGCCTGTAGAATTTGGTATTGGAGAGTTGTCTGGCAGCCTCCTTCTGGT
>NW_020714094.1:0-4495 GCF_002925995.2 Terrapene triunguis | reverse complement strand
GAGGCCCACAAGAGAGAGATGGAGCTGGAAAAAGCCAAAGAGGAGGCGAGAGAAAAAGAAAGGAAGCATGAACTGGAAGCAGCAAGGGCTAAGCAGGATGCACCAGACCATCCTAGCAACTCCTCTCCAGGTACCACTTCCCATCCCAGGAAATTCCCCACCTACAAGGCAGGCGATGATGCTGAGGCCTTCTTAGAAAATTTTGAAAGGGCCTGCCTTGGATACAGCATCACTCCAACCCAGTACATGGTAGAGCTGAGGCCGCAGCTCAGTGGACCCTTAGCAGAGGTGGCGGCTGAAATGCCTAAGGAACACATGAACAGTTATGAACTTTTTAAAAACAAGGCCAGAATCAGAATGGGGCTAACACCTGAGCATGCCCGTCGGCGGTTCAGAGCCCTAAGGTGGAAACCCGATGTGTCATTTACCCGACATGCCTACCACATTGACAAAAATTGTGATGCCTGGGTATCAGGAGCAAATGTTAAATCTCTGGAAGATCTGCTTTCCCTAGTAAAAATGGAGCAGTTTTTAGAGGGTGTTCCTGAGGAAATAGAAAGGTACATCCTAGATGGGAAGCCCAAAACTGTAACCAAGGCGGGGGAGATTGGAGCCAAATGGGTGGAGGTGACAGAAAAGAAAAAAGCTAGTAGCAGTTGGAGCGAATATCAGAAGGGGCAAGCCGAAACAAAACCTTATCACCGGGGACAACCCAAGGCCCCACCTACATCCCAAGGGAAACCCCAGACGCCTTCTCACCCCACCCCACCAGTCTCCACCAACCAACATCGCCCCGGTGATACCTTAGCAGGGCGATGTTTCAAATGTAATGAACTGGGGCATATAAAGGCTCACTGCCCCAAGAACCCCAACCGATTACAGTTCATTACACCCCAATCACACCAAAGATCCCCAGACCCAGATGCCTCTCTCATACCCTTGGAGCGAAGGGAAACCTTGAGAGTGGGCGGAAAGAAGGTTATCGCTTGGAGGGACACTGGGGCACAAGTGTCAACTATCCACCAATCCCTAGTGGACCCCAAACTCATCAACCCGGAGGCTACAGTGACAATTCAACCCTTCGTGTCACAGTCTGTAACCTTGCCTACAGCCCAGTTGCATGTCCAGTACAAGGGCTGGGCAGGAATGTGGACTTTTGCAGTCTATGACAATTATCCCATCCCCATGCTGCTGGGGGAAGACTTGGCCAACCATGTGAAGCTAGCCAAGAGGGTGGGAATAGTCACCCGCAGCCAGGCTAAGCAAGCTTTCACCCCCATCCCTGTTCCTGAGCCGTCCACCAGGGCCCCGTCTGTGTTACCGGAGACCCAAACACAGGTGGTGGAACCGGATCCCCTGCCAACGTCTGCAACAGCCGTAGTGGATCCAATCCCAGAGACCCAGCCAAAGCCAGTCCCAGAACCGGAACTGGCAACGCAATCAGCACCAGAACCATTGCCAGCACTGAGTCCAGCGCTTGCAAACCCGTCTACAACTCCAATGCCAGAGGGCACCAGCAAGCCTGAACTGGTGGAAGCAGCAGATAACCCTACCCAAGAGGCTCAGCCAGAGCCTGAAATACCATATAGTGCACCAGCGGACAGCGGTTCACAGTCAATGGAAACAGCCCCAGCACCTGCATCGCTTCCAGAGGGACCAAGCCCCAGTCCACAGTCCAAGGAGGAACTGATGTCTCCAGCATCAAGGGAACAGTTCCAGGCTGAGCAGGAAGCAGATGACAGCCTTCAAAAAGCTTGGGCGGCGGCACGAAGCACCCCACCGCCTCTCAGCTCTTCTAACCGATCCCGGTTTGTTGTAGAAAAAGGACTTTTATACAAGGAGACTCTTTCTGGTGGGCACCAGGAAGACTGGCATCCTCAAAGACAGTTGGTAGTTCCCACTAAGTATCGGGTAAAGCTCTTGAGCTTAGCCCATGATCATCCCAGTGGCCATTCTGGGGTGAACAGAACCAAAGACCGGTTGGGGAAGTCCTTCCACTGGGAGGGAATGGGCAAGGACGTTGCTAATTATGTCCGGTCTTGTGAGGTGTGCCAACGAGTGGGAAAGCCCCAAGACCAGGTTAAAGCCCCTCTCCAGCCACTACCCATAATTGAGGTCCCATTTCAGCGAGTAGCTGTGGATATTCTGGGTCCTTTCCCAAAGAAGACACCCAGAGGAAAGCAGTACGTACTGACTTTCATGGATTTTGCTACCCGATGGCCGGAAGCTGTACCCTTAAGCAACACCAGGGCTAAAAGTGTGAGCCAGGCATTAGCAGACATTTTTGCCAGGGTAGGGTGGCCCTCCGACATCCTTACAGATTCGGGAACTAATTTCCTGGCAGGGACCATGAAAAACCTGTGGGAAGCTCATGGGGTGAATCACTTGGTTGCCACCCCTCATCACCATCAAACCAATGGTCTGGTGGAGAGGTTTAATGGAACTTTGGGGGCCATGATACGTAAATTCATAAATGAACACTCCAATGATTGGGACCTAGTGTTGCAGCAGTTGCTTTTTGCCTACAGGGCTGTACCACATCCCAGTTTAGGGTTTTCACCATTTGAACTTGTGTATGGCCGCGAGGTTAAGGGGCCATTACAGTTGGTGAAGCAGCAATGGGAGGGGTTTACGCCTTCTCCAGGAACTAACATTCTAGACTTTGTAAGCAACCTACAAAACACCCTCCGACACTCTTTAGCCCTTGCTAAAGAAAACCTAAAGGATGCTCAGGAAGAGCAAAAGGCCTGGTATGATAAACATTCCAGAGAACGGTCCTTCAAAGTAGGAGACCAAGTCATGGTTTTAAAGGCGCTCCAGGCCCATAAAATGGAAGCGTCGTGGGAAGGACCATTCATGGTCCAGGAGCGCCTAGGAGCTGTTAACTATCTCATAGCCTCCCCCACCTCCAACATAAAGCCTAAGGTATACCATGTTAATTCTCTTAAGCCCTTTTATTCCAGAGGATTAAACGTTTGCCAGTTTACAGCCCAGGAAACAGATGACGCGGAGTGGCCTGCAGGTGTCTACTACGAAGGAAAAAGGAATGGTGGCGTGGAAGAGGTGAACCTCTCCACGACCCTGGGACGTCTGCAGCGACAGCAGATCAAGGAGCTGTGCACAAGCTTTGCACCAATTTTCTCAGCCACTCCAGGACGGACCGAACGGGCATACTACTCCATTGACACAGGTAATGCTCACCCAATTAGAACCCCACCCTACCGGGAGTCACCTCATGCCCAAACTGCTATACAAAGGGAGATCCAGGACATGCTACAGATGGGTATAATCCGCCCCTCTACCAGTGCATGGGCATCTCCAGTGGTTCTAGTTCCCAAACAAGATGGGGAAATACGCTTTTGCGTGGACTATCGTAAGCTAAATGCTGTAACTCGTCCTGACAACTATCCAATGCCACGCACAGATGAGCTATTGGAAAAATTGGGACATGCCCAATTCATCTCTACTTTAGACTTAACCAAAGGGTACTGGCAAGTACCACTAGATGAACCCGCTAAGGAAAGGTCCGCCTTCGTCACCCGGGCAGGGGTGTATGAATTCAATGTACTCCCTTTCGGGTTGCGAAATGCACCCGCCACCTTCCAAAGACTTGTAGATGGTCTCTTAGCAGGATTGGGAGAATCTGCAGTTGCCTACCTCGATGATGTGGCCATTTTTTGTGATTCATGGACAGAACACCTGGAGCACCTGGAAAAAGTCTTCGAGCACATCCGGCAGGCAGATCTAACTGTTAAGGCTAAAAAGTGTCAAATAGGCCAAAACAGGGTAACTTACTTGGGGCACCAGGTGGGTCAAGGAACTATAAATCCCCTACAGGCCAAAGTGGATGCTATCCAAAAGTGGCCGGTTCCAAAGTCAAAGAAACAGGTCCAATCCTTCTTAGGCTTGGCCGGATATTATAGGCGATTTGTACCACACTACAGCCAAATCGCCGCCCCGCTGACAGACCTAACCAGAAAGAAACAGCCAAATGCAGTTCAGTGGACTGATAAGTGTCAAAAGGCCTTTAACCAGCTTAAGGCAACACTCATGTCTGACCCTGTGCTAAAGGCCCCAGACTTTGACAAACCGTTCCTAGTAACCACAGATGCTTCCGAGCGAGGCGTGGGAGCAGTTTTAATGCAGGAAGGACCGTATCAAGAATTCCATCCTGTCGTGTTTCTCAGCAAGAAACTGTCTGAGAGGGAAAGCCACTGGTCAATCAGCGAAAAGGAATGCTACGCCATTGTGTACGCGCTGGAAAAGCTACGCCCATATGTTTGGGGACGGCGTTTCCAACTACAAACAGACCATGCTGAGCTACAGTGGCTTCATACCGCCAAGGGAAATAACAAAAAACTTCTTCGGTGGAGTTTAGCTCTCCAAGATTTTGATTTTGAAATACAACACATTTCGGGAGCTTCTAACAAAGTGGCTGATGCACTCTCCCGGGAAAGTTTCCCAGAGTTAACTGGTTAACAATTGTTCTTGGAAT
>NW_020714093.1:0-1382 GCF_002925995.2 Terrapene triunguis | reverse complement strand
CCTTTGAAAGGTCTAACTCAGAATTGCCAAACTCACTTTATCCCTACATTCTTAAACCTCCAAGATGTCGCTTTCTTTACTGATCAATCTCTTCTTCCCTTCTAAGCAATCTGCTTATACCTAATATTCTTTTTGAGGTGATTATTCATCCAGTTAAATCTGGAGCTCTTCCCTACAAGTTGATTACTTGCTGACTCAACCAGACTGATGTGGAGCCAGTTTCCACAGCTTCTGTGGCCTTATGCAGGCTTCTTCATTGCAAAGAAGACAAAAGAATAATAAGTGAAGGAAACCCAGAATAATCACCTAGAGTAAGCCCCAGAATTTACTACTTAGCATATATAAGAGCAAACTTTACTTAGCTAAAAACTGTCAACAAAGTAAGTTACACATAGTGGTAAATGATAAGATCTTGTTATGCCATGTGATTCATTGGATTATGAAATGCAGAATTCGGGAACAGATCAATGCATTTTTATCTTCTAAGATAATTAATTAGACCTGCAACTGCAATATTTTAAAGAGACAAAAAGCCTATGTTATTTCACAGTTTTTATACTTTAAATGGTAATCACCCACATGGCCGCTGCAGGTGTATATTTCACTAATGAAAGAAAGTACTTTTTTCTATTTTTAGTCCAGTTGCTATTCTTTAGTGATTTTCCCCTCTGCCTCTGCTATCAATCAGCCAATTACGTTGCCTTAAAAAGAAATAAAAACCTGAAACTACAGTATCCCCTGTACAGTGTGTTCTAAGAATGAGTGATAGCTTTATAGATTTTAATACAGCCAACCTGTATTAATTTATGAACAAGTTGATCCCGCAGTGAATCTCAGGGTATGTCTACACTACCGCGGTAGTTCGACGGCTGGCAATCAAACTTCCGGGTTCGATTTATCGCGTCTGGTCTGGACGCGATAATTCGAACCAGGAAGTGCTCGCCGTCGACTGCGGTACTCCACCTCAGCGAGAGGAGTACCGCGGAGTCGACGGGGGAGCCTGCCTGCCGCGTGTGGACCGCGGTAAATTCGAACTAAGGTATGTCGACTTCAGCTACGTTATTCACGTAGCTGAAGTTGCGTACCTTAGATCGAATTGGGGTGTTAGTGTAGACCAGGCCTTAGAATACATTTCGTTTTCAAAGCATAACGAGCATTAAAAATGCATGTGCAAGAGTCCAAGTGATTTAGTATGAACCAACTAGTGGCAAAGTCTTTTGTTACTTTTTAAACATCACTTAATAAAAGCACAATATGTAATTCCATAGAAGTATGAAATATAGCCAAATAGATGTAAGTCAAAGCACTTAACTAAGTTATAGCTAATCAGATTATTTCTATTAAAATAGATGATGGTTTTTTTTAACAAAATGTTTGGGTTT
>NW_020714092.1:0-1063 GCF_002925995.2 Terrapene triunguis | reverse complement strand
TTCTATTAAAATAGATGATGGTTTTTTTTAACAAAATGTTTGGGTTTTATTCATAGATTCATAGATTCATAGATTCTAGGACTGGAAGGGACCTCGAGAGGTCATCGAGTCCAGTCCCCTGCCCGCATGGCAGGACCAAATACTGTCTAGACCATCCCCGATAGACATTTATCTAACCTACTCTTAAATATCTCCAGAGATGGAGATTCCACAACCTCCCTAGGCAATTTATTCCAGTGTTTAACCACCCTGACAGTTAGGAACTTTTTCCTAATGTCCAACCTAGACCTCCCTTGCTGCAGTTTAAACCCATTGCTTCTTGTTCTATCCTTAGAGGCTAAGGTGAACAAGTTTTCTCCCTCCTCCTTATGACACCCTTTTAGATACCTGAAAACTGCTATCATGTCCCCTCTCAGTCTTCTCTTTTCCAAACTAAACAAACCCAATTCTTTCAGCCTTCCTTCATAGGTCATGTTCTCAAGACCTTTAATCATTCTTGTTGCTCTTCTCTGGACCCTCTCCAATTTCTCCACATCTTTCTTGAAATGCGGTGCCCAGAACTGGACACAATACTCCAGCTGAGGCCTAACCAGAGCAGAGTAGAGCGGAAGAATGACTTCTCGTGTCTTGCTCACAACACACCTGTTAATACATCCCAGAATCACGTTTGCTTTTTTTGCAACAGCATCACACTGTTGACTCATATTTAGCTTGTGGTCCACTATAACCCCTAGATCCCTTTCTGCCGTACTCCTTCCTAGACAGTCTCTTCCCATTTTGTATCTGTGAAACTGATTTTTTCTTCCTAAGTGGAGCACTTTGCATTTGTCTTTGTTAAATTTCATCCTGTTTAACTCAGACCATTTCTCCAATTTGTCCAGATCATTTTGAATTATGACCCTGTCCTCCAAAGCAGTTGCAATCCCTCCCAGTTTGGTATCATCCGCAAACTTAATAATCGTACTTTCTATACCAATATCTAAGTCGTTAATGAAGATATTGAACAGAGCCGGTCCCAAAACAGACCCCTGCGGAACCCCACTCGTTATGCCTTTCCAGCAGG
>NW_020714091.1:0-31102 GCF_002925995.2 Terrapene triunguis | reverse complement strand
CAGGCCCTGGTGACTTGCAGGCATCTAACTTTTCTAAGTGATTTTTAACTTGTTCTTTTTTTATTTTATCTGCTAAACCTACCCCCTTCCCATTAGCATTCACTAGGTTAGGCATTCCTTCAGACTTCTCGGTGAAGACCGAAACAAAGAAGTCATTAAGCATCTCTGCCATTTCCAAGTTTCCTGTTACTGTTTCTCCCTCTTCACTAAGCAGTGGGCCTACCCTGTCTTTGGTCTTCCTCTTGCTTCTAATGTATTGATAAAAAGTCTTCTTGTTCCCCTTTATTCCCTTAGCTAGTTTGAGCTCATTTTGTGCCTTTGCCTTTCTAATCTTGCCCCTGCATTCCTGTGTTGTTTGCCTATATTCATCCTTTGTAATCTGTCCTAGTTTCCATTTTTTATATGACTCCTTTTTATTTTTTAGATCATGCAAGATCTCGTGGTTAAGCCAAGGTGGTCTTTTGCCACATTTTCTATCTCTTGCTCTCTTCAGCCCGCGATTCAGCCCGCCACCTCTCTTCTCGTTCATATTGTGCTTTTTTGCACTCTGACATTGACTGCCTCCACGCATTCTGCTGTGCTCTGTCAGTGTGGGAGGACATCTGGAGCTCCGAGAACATATCATCCTGGGTGCACCTTTTTCTCCTTCTAATCTTCACTAGCCTCTGCGAAGGAGAAACATTTGCAGCTGGTGGAGGAGAAGGGGGAGGTGGTTAAAAAAGACACATTAGAGAACAATGGGTACACTCTTTCACATTAAATTTTGCTGTTCAGATTATACAGCACATGTGCTTTTGTTACAAGGTTGCATTTTCCCCCTTATATTGAGGGCCTGCCGGTTTGGTGTGAGAGATCACTCACGCAGTGCCAGGCAACAGAATTCGGCTTGCAGGCAGCCATAGTAAGCCACAGTCTTTTGTCTTTTTTAACCTTCATAACATGTGGGAATGGTTTCAAACAGCAGCACCCTCATTTCCCATACCAAGCGGCCGTTGGGTTGGCCATTTAAAATGAGTTTGCAAATGTAAAAAGAAGGGCTGCGGTTTCTGGGTTAACATGCAGCACAAACCCAACTAATCCCCCAACCCCACCCAATTCTCTGGGATGATCACTTCACCCCTCCCCCCCACCGCGTGGCTAACAGCGGGGAATATTTCTGTTCAGCTGAGCAGGAACGGGCACCTCTGAGCAGGAACGGGCACCTTAATAAAATCACCCCATTTCAACCAGGTGACCGTGAATGATATCACTCTCCTGAGGATAACAAAGAAAGATAAGGAATGGATGTTGTCTACATGCCAGCAAACACTGGGACCATATGCTGCCATGCTTTGTTATGCAATGATTCCAGACTACGTGCTACTGGCCTGGCGTGGTAAAGTGTCCTACCATGGCGGACGGAATAAGGCAGCCCTCCCCAGAAACCTTTTGCAAAGGCTTTGGGAGTACATGAAGGAGAGCTTTCTGGAGATATCCCTGGAGGATTTCCGATCCATCCCCATACACGTTAACAGACTTTTCCAGTAGCTGCACTGGCCACAAATGCCAGGGCAAATTAATCATTAAACACGCTTGCTTTTAAACCATGTGTAATATTTACAAAGGTACACTCACCAGAGGTGCCTTGTGCACCCTCAGGGTCTGGGAGCGCGCCTTGGGTGGGTTTGGGGTTTACTGCCTCCAGGTCCAGGGTGAAAAACGTATCCTGGCTGTTGGGGAAACGGGTTTCTCCGCTTCCTTGCTGGGAGCTATCTTCATTGTCTTCATCATTATCATCTTCCTCATCCCCCAAAACTGCTTCCGTGTTGCGTGATTCTCCATTGATGGAGTCAAAGCACAGGGTTGGGGTAGTGGTGGCTGCACCCCCTAGCATGGCATGCAGCTCACCGTAGAAACAGCATGTCTGTGGCTCTGCCCCGGACCTTCTGTTTGCGTCTCTGGTTTTGTGGTAGGCTTGCCTTAGCTCCTTCATTTTCACGCGGCACTGCTGTGCATCCCTGTTATGGCCTCTGTCCTTCATGCCCTTTGAGATTTTTTTCTAATGTTTTGGCATTTCGTTTACTGCAACGGAGTTCAGCTAGCACTGATTCATCTCCCCATATGGCGAGCAGATCCTGTGCCTCCCGTTTGGTCCATGCTGGAGCTCTTTTGCGATCCTGGGACGACTTCATGGTTACCTGTGCTGATGAGCTCTGCGTGGTCACCTGTGCTCTCCACGCTGGGCAAACAGGAAATGAAATTCAAAATTTCGCGGGCCTTTTCCTGTCTACCTGGCCAGTGCATCTGAGTTGAGAGTGCTGTCCAGAGCGGTCACAATGAAGCACTCGGGGATAGCTCCCGGAGGCCAATACCATCGAATTCCGTCCACACTACCCCAAATCCGACCCGCAAAGGCCGATTTCAGCGCTAATCCCCTCGTCGGAGGTGGAGTACAGAAATCGGTTTAAAGGGCCCTTTAAGTCGAAAAAAAGGGCTTAGTCATGTGGACGTGTCCAGGCTTAATTCGATTTAACGCTGCTAAATTCGACCTAAACTCATAGTGTAGACCAGGCCTAAATCTCACTGGTACTTCTCCCTAAAGCAGGAATATACTCAAATGATTTTAAAAGTGGGACTAGTTTAGGATTTTAAGTTTAGGGAATTATTACTGTGTCTTTATATGCATGTGCTAGGATTCAAACACACTCATTTGTGTTCACACCCCAAAAGAATTAGAAAAAAAAAATTATAAGGGATGTCTCCCTCTCTCAGAAGAGAAAAAAAGATACTTTAAGGTAAAGAAAAAAGGTTCAAACTCCATGGCTTCTATGGTCTTTGGACTTAACGAACAGTCACTGTCATTTGCCCACTCTTACGTCTTCATGTGTCCTCTTAGTAGTCCTTAAAATACATGGGATGCCTCCTGGCAACTGTCACATCGCCCCTTCACCAGTCAAGGAATTGGGAAAATAACTTTTACTGGCTTTTACTG
The DNA here is from genome assembly GCF_002925995.2 of Terrapene triunguis. Lineage (NCBI taxonomy): Eukaryota > Metazoa > Chordata > Testudines > Emydidae > Terrapene > Terrapene triunguis. The sequence continues at coordinate 28,131 of NW_020714091.1, read as the reverse complement.
GGTGAAGGGTCATGTCTTACTCCTGGCAACTGTTAATCCAAAAGCAGAGAGCTGTTTTAGATCTTGTCATTATAAATTCTATTTAAGACAAAGAATATTAAAGTATATGCCATGCCAAAAATATCATTTGGGTTATTCTCTTTGTCTTCACGCCCTCCTGGCTTCTCATCCCAATCGTAATCTCCTTGCCCAGCCAGTCACAAACTCCCCCTGCCTCATCCCACGAACTACTAGTCCCAGTCTCCCCCTGCTTCTTGTCCCAATCGACTTCCACATTCTCTCCCTTGTCCATCTGTTGTCCCTCTCTGCACTCAAATCAGGCATTTTCATCTTCCATGGTGCCGGGTCTCCAACAGGGTGAGTATTGAGAGCACAGGAGAGACAGGAAGAAGAACAATGACTCTGTGCCTGGGGCCACAGCCACCCAGAGCAGCCAGGAGCAGCAATTGGAGAGGAAGTCCTGCTCAGTGCCTGCAGTCAAAGTTTGGCAGTTATAAGCGAGTGAAAACAAGATCTTATAATGGAAAACATTGAGCAACCTAACCTTAACCCTGCCTATAATAGTACGTATGGGTATCTCAGTAGAGAGCAGGAGACTGCTGATGTATGCCACTTACATTACCTGTTGTAGTGGTCCCTCACTCTCAAGTGGGGCAGGAGGCCACTCCGACTTACGGCATCAGGCAGCAGTAGTCAAGCACAGGTACCCTTTGGCAGTCTATAGCTTGTAACCTCCTGGCAGGGGCAAACAACTGTTAACAGTCTGGAGCTCTGCCCCCTCCAGGCAGGGCAGAGCAATAAGCAATCTTTTGCCCTGAGCCTCCTGGCTAGGGCTGACAGCACTCAACAGTTTAGGGCTCTGGCCCTCTAGGTGGGGCAGAGTAGGGTGCAGGCCTTGGCCTAAGCCTCCGAACTAAGGCAACCAGCAAACACAGTTTGGGGCACCCCTGCCTTCTGGCTGGGGCAAGCCAAAAACACAGCACAGGACTTCCAGCCAAGGGGGAGTCAGCCACCACCACCGGGGTGGGGTTGGTGGCAGGGGATACGGGGATCCAGGCCCACTCCACTCCACTGGGTCCCAGCCCAGGGCCCTAACAGTGGTAGATGATTCTGCCACTGCATCAGCAAGGATCCCACTGAAACACACAGACTTGTTCTCTTGCAGAAAAACCGGACTACAGTCGGGTTTCCCTGGGCTACTTCCTACCACAATCTGGGTGTAGAGCTCCATAGTCCTCTTGGAGTACATGGCTCCTTGGAGTACATGGCTGATGGCAGTCCTGGCAACTCCTCTCCAGGGTCGGTCTTCTCCAGGGGCAGGACACTGCACAGCACAGTTTCAGCTTCAGAGTTTTGCAGCAGATTGGTGATGTCTACCTCATTCCATGTCTCTGACTCAACTGAGCTGCAGGGCCCTTCCTTTATACTTTCTGCCCCATCCTGGTGCCTCTGGTGAGGGGGAGGGGGCAGATTTGGATCCGCCCACCAGGTAAAAGGTCATGGTCCCTCGCTCTCAAGTCTGGAGGGAGGCCACTCCTCCTCACTGCACCTGTCATTGCACAAAGAAAGTAAATTGCAAAAGAGCCAGCTTTGTCCATTTCATAGTTGGGGAAATTACACAATTCCTACTGCTTATCTCTAGCTCCTGGGGAATAGCTCAGTTTTAAGGCTAGTCTTCCTGTAAAGATAGAAACAGTTGATAAACAGCTGATCTGTCATACCATTAATGTTCAAACAGGATGTAAAACATTCTCTCACTCCCACTAATCTTCTATTCATCAACAAAACTAAGGAAGATAAGGGTTACAACATTAGACATGACAGCATTTAAAGATCTAAATATCTACCTGGGTCTATCTACCAGTTTATTTATCTGACAGTCTCATAAAATATCTCATCTTTAAAGCACTCTTGCTGCAACAGAGCTGTTCTGTTTATTGAGAACAAACATTGCAATGATGAATTCTTCAGTAGGATTTGTGCATTGACATATTACTTTGTACTGTTACTAAATTAAAATTAATGATATAGGCATACTGATTTGCTGAGCAAATCCAGACATTGTCAGATACTCAGATGCATTAAAGAGTCCTATTGAGGTGGACAAATTGGGAGTCAGCCTGTGAGCAATGAATCCATTGAACTTGACACTCCATGCTTTTGAGAATGATCTGTGCTTTCCGAAAAGTAACAGATCACACTTTCGGGAACCATGGCAGTGCTTCTTAGATAGTTCTTTCCCTATTAGGGAACATGTAAAAAGGAAATGATTGGGCCAGAAATGACAGCTCAGAGTAGTATTCTGACAATTCCTGTAACCACAGAAAATTTACTCTAGACTCTTTTTAGCATAAACCAGGGCTGTCAAGTGATTAAAAAAATTAATCATGATTAATCATGCTATTAAAAAAAATAATTGCATGATTAATCGTGCTGTTAAACAATAATAGAATACCATTTATTTAAATATTTTTGGATGTTTTCTACAGTTTCAAATATATTGATTTCAATTACAACAAAGAATACAAAGTGTAGAGTGCTCACTTTGTTTTCGTTTACAAATATTTTCACTGTAAAAAACAAGACATAGTATTTTTCGATTCACTTCATACAAGTACTGTAGTGCAATCTATTTATCATGAAAGTTGAACTTAGAAATGTAGAATTATGTACAAAAAATAACTGCATTCAGAAATAAAACAATGTAAAAGTTTAGAGCCTACATGTCCACTCAGTCATACTTCTTGTTCAGTCAAACACTAAGAATATGTCTACACTACGAAATTAGGTCAATTTTATAGAAGTCGATTTTTAGAAATCGATTTTATACAGTCGATTGCGTATGTCCACACTAAGTACATTAAGTCGGTGGAGTGCATCCTCACTACCATGGCTAGCATCGACTTACAGAGCGGTGCACTGTGGGTAGCTATCCCACAGTTCCCGCAGTCTCCGCTGCCCATTGGAATTCTGGGCTAAGCTCCAAATGCCTGATGGGGCAAAAACATTGTCACAGGTGGTTTCGGGTTCATGTTGTCAGTCACACCTCCCTCCGTGAAAGCAACGGCAGACAATCGTTTTGTGCCTTTTTTCCTGGGTTACCCATGCAGACGCCATACCATGGCAAGAATGGAGCCCGCTCAGCTCACCGTCACCGCTCCTGTTGTGAGCATTGTAAACACCTCGCGCACTATCCTGGAGTATATGCAGACTAAGAGACGCCAGCACGAGGAGGATTTTGATGAGGACATGGACACAGACATTCCTGAAAGCACGGGCTGTGGTAATTGGGACATCATGGTGGCACTGGGGCTGGTTGATACAGTGGAACACCGATTCTGGGCCAGGCAAACAAGCACAGACTGGTGGGACCACATAGTGTTGCAGGTATGGGATGATTCACAGTGGCTGTGAAACTTTCGCATGCATAAGGCCACTTTCCTGGAATTCTGTGAGTTGCTTTCCTCCACCCTGAAGTGCAGGAATACCAAGATGAGAGCTGCCCTGACAGTTGAGAAGCGAGTGGCGATAGCCCTGTGGAAGCTTGCAATGCCTGACTGCTACTGGTCAGTCGGGAATCAATTTGGAGTGGGCAAGTCTACTGTGGGGCTTGCTGTGATCCAAGTAGCCAATGAAATCATTGATGTTCTGTTATCAAGGGTAGTGATTCTGGGAAATGTGCAGGTCATACTGGATGGCTTTGCTGCAATGGGGTTCCCTAACTGTGGTGGGGCGATAGACGGGATGCATATCCCCATCTTGGCACTGGACCACCTTGCCAACCAGTACATAAACTGCAAGGGGTACTTCTCAATGGTGCCTGCAAGCACTGGTGGATCACAAGGGACATTTCACCAACATCAACGTGGGATGGCCGGGAAAGGTGCATGACTCTTGCATATTTAGGAACTCTGGGCTGTTCGAGCAGCTGCAAGAAGAGACTTACTTCCCAGACCAGAAAATTGTTGAACATTGGGGGATGTTGAAATGCCAATAGTTATCCTTGGGGACCCAGCCTACCCCTTAATGCCATGGCTCATGAAGCCAAACACAGGCAGCCTGGACAGTAGTAAGGAGCAGTTCAACTGTAGGCTGAGCAAGTGCAGAATGGTGGTAGAATGTGCCTTTGGACGTTTAAAAGCTCGCTGGCGCTGTTTGCTGAGTAGATCACATCTCAGCGCAACCAATATTCCCATTGTTATTGCTACTTGCTGTGTGCTCCATAATATCAGTGAGAGTAAGGGGGAGAAGTTTATGGTGGGGTGGGAGGTTGAGGCAAATCGCCTGGCATCCAATTTTGAGCAGCCAGACACCAGGGTGATTAGAAGAGCACAGCAAGGCACGCTGCGCATCAGAGAGGCTTTGAAAACCGGTTTCATGATTGGCCAGGCTTCGGTGTGACAGGTGTGTGTGTGTTTTCTCCTTGATGCAAACCCATCCCCTTTGTTGATTTTAATTCCCTGTAAGCCAACCACCCTCCGCCCTTCGAAATAAAGTAAGTATTGTTTTGAAACCATGCATTCTTTCTTTATTAATTAAAAAAAAAGTGAGATAACGGACAAGGTAGCCCGGGTGGGGTGGGGGAGGTGGGAAGGACAAGGCCACATTGTTTATTGTAGCCACACTAAAAATTAAACTGTTTGAACAACAGCCTTCTGTTGCTTGGGCCATCCTCTGGAGTGGAGTGGCTGGGTGCCCGGAGCCTCCCCCCACATTCTTGGGCATCTGGGTGAGGTGGATATGGAACTTGGGGAGGAGGGCAGGCGGTTATACAGTGGATGCAGCGGGAGTCTATGCTCTTGTTGGCTTTCCTGCAGCTCCAACAGACGCTTCATCATGTCCGTTTGCTCCCCCAACAGACACTTCATCATGTCCGTTTGCTCCCCCCATTAGCCTCAGCATCGTGTCCTGCCTCCACTCTTTGCGCTCACTTAATTCTTTCCTGGCCTCTGCCGCTGAATGCCTCTATGCATTAAGCTGTGCCCTATCAGTGCGGGAGGACTGCATGAGCTCGGAAAACATGTCATCGCGTGTGCGTTTTTTTCTGCCTTCTAATCTGTGATGACTTCAGGGACAGAGATGATAGGGGGAGCATAGAAACATTTGCACCTGGGGGGGAGATAAAAAGGGAGAGTAAAATTTAAGACGATACATTTCTGAGAACAAAAGGGAGACTCTTTCACAGTGAAGCAAGCAATTCACAGCAGACAGCACTTGTGCTTTAGGTACAAGGTCGCATTTTGCCTTTTATATTGAGCGCCTGCCGGTATGGTGACACATCACACATGGCTGGGCAACAGAATTCAGTTTCCAGGGAACCATGGTAAGCCTATTGGTACGCGGGGTTTGGCTTCCTATGCCTTCATAACATGTGGGAATGTTTTCAAACTGCAGCGCCCTCTTTTCCCAGAGCAAGCAATGGGTTGGGTTTCACATTTAAAAGGCGGGGCTGCGGTTTTTGGGTGGATGTGCAGCACACACCTACCCCCACCTGGTGGATTCCCGCTCCATTCCCAGACATGTGAACAGACCTTTCCAGTAGCTGTACTGGCCGTGAATGCATCCCAGTTCTTCAGGGCAAATCAAACATTAAACACTATTGCTTTTAAACCCTGTACATGGTTACAAATGTGCACTCACTAGAGGTGCCTTCTCCGGTTTCAGGGTTGGGGATCCCGCCTTGGGAGGGTATTGGCTCCAGGGTGATGAAAAGGTCCTGGCTGCCGGGGAGAACGGATTCACTGCTTGCCTGCTGCGCATTCTCCTCCTCCTCCAACTCCTCCTCCTCATCCACAAAATCCTCCTCCTTGTTGCATGAGACTCCCCCCTTGCAGGGTCCACGGACAGTGGTGGAGTAGTGGTAGGGTCCTCCCCTAGAATGCCATGCAGCTGATCATAGAAGAGGCACGTATGGGGCTCTGACCCAGAGCGACTGTTTGCCTCCTTTGTCTTTTGGCAGGCTTGCCTGAGCTCCTTAACTTTTATATGGCACTGCTGTGTGTCCCTGTTGTAGCCGCTGTCCAACATGCCCTGTGAGATTTTGGCATATATATTAGCATTTCTTCTTTTTGATCAGAGTTCGGCCTGCACAGATGCTTCTCCCCATACAGCAATCAGATCCAGTGTTTCCCTTTCGGTCCATGCTGGAGCTCGTTTGCGATTCTGGGGGGACTGCATGGTCACCTGTACTGCTGAGTTCGCCACGCTCACCAAACAGGAAATGAAATTCAAAAGTTCCCAGGGCTTTTCCTATGTACCTGGCTAGTGCATCGGAGTTCAAAGTGCTGTCCAGAGTGGTCATCATGGAGCATTCTGGGATAGCTCCCTGAGGCCAATACCGTCAATTTGTGTCCGCACTACCCCAAATTCGACCCAGCAAGGTCGATTTTAGCGCTACTCCCCTCGTCGGGGAGGAGTACAGAAGTCAATTTTAAGAGCCCTTTAGGTTGACGGAACGGTGTTGGTTGTGTGGATGCAGTCATTTTAAAATCAACCTAACCCAGCTAAATTCGACCCAACCCCGTAGTGTAGACCAGGCCTAAGACAAACAAGTTTGTTTACTTTTGCAAGAGATAATACTGCCCACTTCTTGTTTACAATGTCACTTGAAAGTGAGAACAGGTGTTTGCATGGCACAGTTGTAGCCAGTGTCACAAGATATGTACATGCCAGATGCGCTGAAGATTCATATGTCACTTCATGCTCAACCACCATTCCAGAGGACCTGCATCCATACTGATGATGGCTTCTGCTTGATAACGATCCAAAGCAGTGTGGACTGACACATGTTCATTTTCATTGCCTGAGTCAGATGCCACCAGCCGAAGCTTGATTTTCTTTTTTTGTGGTTCGGATTCTGTAGTTTCCACAGTGGAGTGTTTCTCTTTTAAGACTTCTGAATGCATGCTGAACACCTCATCCCTCTCAGATTTTGGAAGGCACTTCAGATTCTTAAACCTTGGGTCAAGTGCTGTAGCTATCTTTAGAAATCTCACATTGGTACCTTCTTTGAGTTTTGTCAAATCTGCAGTGAAAGTGTTCTTAAAATGAACATGTGCTGGGTCATCATCCGAGACTGCTATAACATTTAATATATGGCAGAATGTGGGTAAAACAGAGCAGAAGGCATACAATTCTCCCCCAAGAAGTTCAATCACAAATTTAATTAACACATTATTTTTTTAACGAGCCTCATCAGCATGGAAGCATGTCCTCTGGAATGGTGGCCGAAGCATGAAGGGGCTTATGAATGTTTAGCATATCTGGCACATAAATACCTTGCGGTGCCATCTACAAAAGTGCCATGCCATGTGCTCACTTTCAGGTGACATTGTAAATAAGAAGTGAGCAGCATTATCTCCTGTAAATGTAAAGAAGCTTGTTTGTCTTAGTGATTGGCTGAGCAAGAGGTAGGATTGAGTGGATTTATAGACTAACATTTTACATTGTTTTGTTTTTGAGTGCAGTTTTGTAACACAAAAAAACTACATTTGTAAGTTGCACTTTCACAATAAAGAGATTGCACTACAGTACTTGTCTGAGGTGTAATGAAAAATACTATTTCTTTTGTTTATTATTTTTACAATGCAAATATTTGTAATAAAAATAATATACAGTGAGCACTGCACACTTTGTATTCTGTGTTGTAATTGAAATTAATATATTTGAAAATGTAGAAAAACATCCAAAATATTTAATAAATTTCAATTGGTATTCTATTGTTTAACAGTGCAATTAAAACTGTGATTAATCACGATTAATTTTTTTATTGTGATACATTTTTTGAGTTAATTGCTTGAGTTAACTGCAATTAATCAACAGCCCCAGTATAAACCCCTCTTTCTCTCTTCACTCTTCCAAAAAGTTCCCATCTTTGGGCTCTTGAAGTATTAAATTAGAACATAGGAATTGATATACTGAATCAGAGCAATGATCTGTCTAGTCTTGTCTCCAACAGTGGCCAGAACTAGATACTTCAGAGGACAGTGCTGACAGTGCCCTGAAACTGACAATTATGGATTCACCTGCCCATATCAGAAGTTACTTCCTAATCCTCTTTTAGTTAGTAGTTGAATTATGCCCTGAAGCATGAGGATCTGTATACAAAACAAAACCCACAATGCTTTTTTTTAAAAAAAAATTCTTTTATCACTTTTAAACATGTTGTCTTTCAATTTCATTAAATGTTCATCAATGATAAAGTTTGCAGATGACACAACAATTAGGGAAGTGATAAACAATGAAAAGGACAGGTTACTGATTCAGAATGATCCGGAGCACCTGTTAAATTGGATGCAAGCAAACAATATGCATTTTAATGTGGCTAAATATAAATGCATCCACCTAGGAACAAAGATTTTAGGCTTTACTTACATGATGGGGGACTCTATCCCGGGAGCAGTGACTCTAAAAAAAGATCCAGGGATCATGATGGATAATCAGATGAACATGATCCCCTAGTAAGGAGACTGCAGCGTGCACTGGGTGTGCGGGAGCCGACCTGTTCTTACCTGCTGTCCCAGTCATAGGCGCAGACTCCGTGAGTGGGTGCTCTAGGGCTGGTGCACCCACAGGGAAAATTTAGTGGGTGCAGAGCACCCACTGGTGCCAAGCTCCCCCTCTCTGTCCCCCTCCCCCCACGCCTCTCGCGTGCCAGCAGCCCTGCACTTATCAACTGCTCCCCCGCCCTCCCAGTGCTTCCGCAGCGCCACAAACAGCTGATTCGTGGCATTCAAGCTCCGGGAGGAAGTGGGAGGAGCAGGGATGGGGCATGCTCGGGGATGGAGGTGGGGAAGAGGCAGAGTGAGGGTGGAGCGGGGCGGGAAGAGGTGGGGCGGGGTCTTGAGGGAAGGGGTGGAGTGGGCACGGGGCTGCGAGCAGAGGTGGGGGTTTGAGCATTCCCCCCAGCAGGATGAGAAGTCGGCACCTATGGTCCCGGTGGTGCCCCAAGTTTTTGGGTGACCTATGCACCCGCGTATGCTACGTATGCCTAAGTATGGCCCTGCATACCAGCATATCCCAGGTTTCCTAGCGCCTTCCCCAGATGTAGCTGCTCTAGCCGTTTGTTTGTGGTGCACTGTGGGAAAACTTTGCTGTGCATCCCATGACACTTCACAGGAAGTTGTTGTAGTCCCTCAGCACTTGCAGATGAGCAGTCTTTTGAGTCTTTATGCTTCCAGCAACCAGAGCCAGCAATGTGGAAGAATCACCATTTGAAGAATTTGCCTTGCTTGAGCTTCCACTCCTTTGTCAGGAAACGAGTATAGCATCCATTAGTATAGCTGGTGGACATTTCGGTGGTGTTTTCTGACTTATTGAAGGCAACTGTTGGAGGAGGAGGGTGATACAGACATGGCAGACTCAAACTGGCTGATGCACCTCCTGACGCTTGGTATAGTCATTTGATGTCCTCTATGTAGACTGGAGCTTCTGGAGCAGGGCCACAAGCACAGACTAGCAGGATCATATCATTGTGTGGACTTGTGATGACCCAGCAGTGGGTCCAGAACTTTCGCATGAAGATAACTACACTTCTAGAGCTTTGTGAGCAACTTGCCCAAACCTCCAGCATCTGGACACACACTTGAGGGCAGTTGTGCTGGTCCAGAAGTGGGTAGCTATAAACCATATGGCTATGACTTCAGTGGAGCCAGGATTTCAACCCCTAGATGGATAAATGTAACAGAAAAATCAAGTAAGAGTCCCATGTGAATACTCACATTGACAAATTCAAAACTTGCTTTTCAAGAGTATTTTCTAATATTGTCTTTAAAAGCTTTTCCGCAAATATTCCTGCTCTGAATCAATGTGGAAAGTATACACAAAAAAGGCGTAAACATAGGTGAAGTGAATTCAATTTTGTATTCAACTGAACAGTCACAAAAACATTTTTGAGACATTCAGTAATACTTCCTTATCTCCTAGAGCAGTTATAAGGTTTAATAGTGTAAAATATTGTTATACTAAAGCCCTAAAAGACATCAGACCAAATCCTTAAAAACAAATAATCTAGGAATCCAGTACAGCGAAGGATAGGCTAAAATAGAAATCATCTGCCCATGGCAATGCCATAGGACATTTATTCAGAAGTCTGTTCCTCCGTGGAGAGGAGGATGCAGAATGTTCAGAATAAAAACAAATGCAAATGAAATTGACAGCATGCAGGAGGAGAAAGTAGCCTGAAGAACCCAAGCATGAGATGTGACACAAATTTATAGAATCCTCAGCACTGTTGTAGAGCTTCTCTCCAGTGGGACAGATGGTAGGAGATTCAGCAGTCAGATCTGGTTAACCTGAATTCATTTATAAAATCAGTATTACATATATCCCTTTAGACTGGTTATCCCTTTAATCTTTCAGATACTGTGCCCAGACATATTGATAAATCAGGCCTGTTCTAGCTTTATCTGACTCTTTCACAGATAAGGAAGCTGTGTTTGGGATGTCCACATAATCCCACTGTGCAGACCTAATAATTTTATCACTTCCACTACTGGACGAAACAGAGGAGGCATAAGAAAACTCCTTTTAAAATGACTGTTTCACAATAAATATATTTGCAAAAATGTTACATTTAGTCAAGGCTTGCTTTTTTACAGCAATTTTATGCAATACTAAAAGGATAAGCCCCAAATGTTGTTAATGTGAATATCCTTATTTGTGTCTATATGATAGAGTTGGGTAAGTGCTCTAGGAATTTTCCAGCCCAGTGAATTTAAGATGGAATCCCCTTTGGCCATGCTCATGCCCCCACCACCTACTCCTTTTCGTGGTCTCTTTCTGCAGATGTTGAGTGATAGAAAATAATACTCACAAATGGTTGGAGAAACTGATTTTGAGATTTATTCGCATGAATGGTCATGGAAAGCTTGCATATCTGAAGATAGCGAATTTTAAACTTACATAATAAGAATGGTATTTTTCAGTACAGGATGAGTGAAACCCATCCCCCAGCTGAGGCGCAGAAGCAATCACATGAGCCAGATAAGGTTCTGGATTGCTCTTTCACAACTAAGGGCTGGCCTACACTATGGGGGGAGGGGGGAGGGTGTCGATCTAAGTTACGCAACTTCAGCTACGTGAATAACGTAGCTGAGGTCGACGTACTTAGATCTACTTACCACGGTGTCTTCGCTGCAGTGTGTCTCCCATCGATTCCCCTTGTGCTTTTCATTGAGGTGGAGTACCGGAGTCGATGCTAGAGCGATCGGCGGTCGATTTATCGCTTCGATACTAGACATGATAAATCGTCCTCTGCTGGATCGATTGCTGCCTGTCAATCCGGCCGGTAGTGTAGACAAGCCCTAAGAGTACACATACCATTACTGTGTGGGAATATGAGGACCCAAAATGAAATTTAAACTCCACACCCAGCCAATAAATTGTACACTAGCCTAAGTTTTCTAGGAATGATGCCTCGGGCAAGGTTTATGTAGTCCAGAAGGGAAAAGATTTAACTTTCAGAAATTCCCTATAGGGGCAGAAGATGAGATTCACCTCTCATTTACACCAGTTTTAATCTAGTGTAACTGCACCAACTTCAGGAGTGTTACTCCCGGTTTACACGGGTGCAAGTGACAAGAGAAGCCAGCCACCCTTTGTGAGTCCTAAACCAAACCCAAATAGTAATCCTTGTCAAACTCCTCTTCTTATGCAGCTCCTCTCTCTAGCCTTTCCCTGCCATCAGACACAAAGCTTTTTCCCCCTAAGAAGGTACTTAAACTAACAACTTGTATAGCTGAATATCTGTGACCCTTTTCATGGTTAACTAAGGTGTCCGGGGTGAATCGCTACCACCTGCACACTGTGGGAGGGAGCCTTGTCTGTGCCCACCTGGGGAAACCCTCCCCCACTACCGACTGTTGACAACACAGGACCACTCCACTCTGGGCTCCACAACCCTGCTCTTTCCCAGTACAGACTAGCAATTTACACATCTGTCTTTATTACACTCAAGTGCCCAGACCTTTGTCTTCTGGACAGCCGCAATATAAACCAATCTACTGCCTCTGTGAAAGCAATGCACCCCACTTCACTGGTTTCACCTCAGTTCAACACTCTCCTTAGCACAAGGCACATCAATGAGTCTATAGTAAAACCAAACTGAAGTTTATTTAACAGAGCTTGATCTAGATTCAAATAAAAGCAAGTATAAGGGTTTGGAAATACAAGGTTACAGGTAAAAGCAAAACATAAAACACAACCTATCGCCTGCCCTACACTTATAAACAAGTTTCTTTCCTGTCTAATGAAGATTTCTCACCCAATGATTGGTCCTTACGGTGCTTGTCCTTTCCAGAAAGCTGGGATCCATCTTCCATGAGACACTCCCGCTGGCAGAGAGTCTCCTCTGTAATGGATAACATCTTGTGCGCTCTCCTCTTCTCTTACACAGTTACAGACTATTGTCTCTTAACCCAGTGTGTCACCTAATCACAGACTTTTCTTGGGGTTCTTTTGTCTTTGTAAATGCTCAAGCCTGTTCCTGGCTCCATGATATTAATTGTTCTCAATGTTGATTGAGTCAGCTCGGAGACTCCCATGCCTCAGGTGACAAGTTTCACTCCCAACAGTTTTGAAACACAATATCCTACATGTTACATAACTCTACAGGTTTCCCCCCCATATAAATATTGCACAATAACCATGACAATCAGCTAGTTCTTAGCTTTTGGCAGAGGCGACACATGACCCCCTTCAGTGAAATATTAAGAAGATGGTTGGACACAGGGTAATATACCTGCTGGGGCATGTCTGGGCCTGTCAGTGTCACAATCTCCCAAATAGATTCCTGACAACCCATCACCATTTTATTCCATACACAGGCTGACATTTCCAGTTCCTTCTGATCGGTGCCATTCAATCCAGAAAGCCCTGGGACAGGATCCAAAATGCCCCCAAACCCCCTCCGCCTTCCCACAACTCTTAGCAGCAGAAGAGGAAGAGATGCTCTGTGGGATAGCTGCCCAGAGTGCACCGCTCCGAATACCACTGCAAGTAGCACAAGTGTGAACACACAACAGCAGTTTCCCTTCAGCGCTCGCTGAGCGGCGCTGTAACTGCCTGCGCTGTAACTCTGCCAGTGTAGACATACCCTTAGCCTGGCACCTGCCTGCAGGAAGCTCCTCTAGTTAGTCTCTCTGAATTTCAGTCTAAGCAATAGATTAGATTTTAACAGAATCTCTTTATTTTAAAGGAAGAAAAGACAGGACATTTATGCCACAGTCTTCAATAACTGCACCTTTTTTTATTGAGGAGGTGGAAACTCTGCAGGGGACAAGGACCTAGCCAAAGAATTTACTCTAGAACTTCACATTTTAAAAAAATCTGGCTCTTGTTCATGGGGAAGAGAAAAGGATTAAAAAAAATCTTACTTCTGACCTAGACACCTGTACAAGGAATTTCACATTTGGTGATTTAAGAATGTACTGTTTGAACTGCTAGTGCTGTCTTTGCTGCAGTGTGAGTGGGGTCAAAACAGTCAAGATGTTACAGAGCTAAAAGAGAAGGGGGAGTGATGATCAATAGCATATCATTTGAAAGGACTGGGAAAGAGTTCCACTGAGCACTTTATACAGCCTCTCAAAGTATATGGTCTCCAGTTTGGGTAATGTTCTGCTTGCTCAGGTAGGAATTTATCTCTGTTCATTCCTTCAAAATTTTAATAGTAGAGCTGGTTGGAACTTTTTCATCAAAATGGTTTAGACTAAAAATCCTGTTTTGGTCAAAATGTGTCAATTTTGACAATTTTGTGTAGGAAAAAACCTGAAATGCAGCATTGTGATAATATTGAAACATTAAAACATCTCATTTTGACTTTTTTCAGAATGGAACATCTTATTTTTTTTCTTAGTTTTGAAACAAAAATAATTGTTTCTACATATATTTGATTTAACTTTTTAAAATCTTTCAATTGACCTGACCCCCCCTTTTTTAAAAAAATCTCAATTTGTGAGAAATTTCAATTTTTTTCCATCTTGGGATGGAAAAAAAGTTCAAAATCACAATTTACTGCTACATGGAAAATCCAGTTCCCACCTGGCTGTAGCTAATAGTGGTAAAGGAAGTGTCACAAAAAAGGTGTTTCAAAATAGTTCATCTCAGAAAGGTGCTGGGGGGGGGGAATTGTCCAATTAAAATTAATTTCTGCTCTTAATTTTCTGACTTAAATAGAGTTAGAGCATGGACAAATTTGGTCCAACTGCATAGTACTGTAACTCCTGGGACTACACCCACTTACGTCTTGGCAAGGGTAAGGATGTTTTCTGAGCAGCAATCTTTAGGCTTTAAGCAGGACAAATGGAGCTACCAGAAACTTGTGGAGGGAGGATTCTCTAGGAGGATAAATCTGGTACCAGATCTTCACATCACGACTGGTTTGTTTCCCCAGGAAACTTGACAAGGAATGTTAGAGTAACTCACATATCATGATAGGAGTGATGCTTGCAATGTAAGGAGGTTACAGAGAGTTTACAAGTGGAAAGAAATAACACAGGGAGTGAGCAGTCCACCCTGAATGGTTTTATTTAAACTAACTAGGAGGAAAACTGAAAGGAGATGTAGAAATGGAATGCAAATAGTCCACTACTATCAAATCCCACAATACCCAGTGGCAAAAGGACTAACTCCCATCCAGCACCCATTCGGGTTAGCTTTGGATGCTGAGTTCTTTATTATAAGAACATAGTCTTAAATGCACAGGTGTTGGGTGGCTTGTATACAGTGGGGCTCATTGCTTCATGCCAAAGACTCTAGTGATAAACTAAAAGGATGCATGCAGGAGCGATAGGATGGAGTTCCCTTAGGAAACATTGAGTCTCTGGGTATCACTGAGGCTCTGGAACCTATTCCAGCATAAGACAGCCACTTTCTCCTTGTAAGTGTCTCTCCTCTCTTGATTCAGAGCCAGGTCTCTAGTCTGGAATTTTCTCTGGGTCTTTGCCAGAAGTATAATCCCTTATGTCAACAGCCAGGTCTGCTTGGCAGGACCACTCTGAGTAGACCTTGCAGTCAGTAAGCTGAGAGACCTGGCTGAGCCCCCCACTTCCTTGGAGTTCACCAGGCTGACGCTCCCAAACTTCAGGACTGCCTCGCCTCAGTCCGTTACTCCCTGGGGAAGAAATACATGGCTTCACCATGTTCCAAATGTTTCTAGTGATCTTTCCCAGACTACACTGACTGCATTCTGAAAAAATGGGGTTTTATTGCTAAGGAATTTGGAGCCAAAACCTATGCTCCAGTCCAAAGGCTCTGGGGATATTTTGGAGTCTGAACTGCAAGATGATCTTGGTGGAACTGCTGAAAGCAAGGGAATTTGGGACTTACCAGAAATGCAGATCATTGCTTATGATTTTTTTTTATCTTCTCTGAATTTGATTGCATTTCCTTTAGCTGTTGGGTATATCATCTTTTCACTTAGAATTATTTTCTTAAGTGTATCCAGGGGGCAGGAAAAGGCTTTTAGTACAGCTATGTTGCATGCTTCAGTGGTACTGTATGAGGGCATTCATTCAGTGGCTCATTTAAGAAGAAAGCAGATGTTGTTGACATGTCAGAAATGTAAGAACACTTTTTGTCTTCAGTTAACTGCTTCTATCAGTTCAGACAGGCTTAATTCACCTTTACATTTCTGCAAACAAAGGGAGAACATTCACAAAAAGCAGAGAATTTCTCCAGAACTCTTTGAACTGCTTCCCTGATAGAGAATTAGACCATCTTCTGTGTTCATTATTAAAAAAAGTTTTGCGTGGAACAGGCACTGGAATCTGTTGTGTTAAATTGATTTTAACTGAATGCATTCTTAAAAATGCACCAGCAGTGGCTTTAAGTTAACATGATGTAAAGATCAATTGTCCCCATATTTCCTCAGAATAGTGATGCTTTCCTTGTGACCACATAAAGTCTGTTTCATGTTCCACTTTCTCCCTGCTCTCATCATTGTTAGACTAACATTTTACACTTTATCTGTCTGTTTGCATAATGCTGCTTAAGTAATTTGAATTCCTCTTTCTGCACGGTGATAATAGAAATGTCAAAAGTATCCATGTAACATTGGGCTTTTTTCTCCAAATTTAATGAGTCCCAGTGTAAAACAGATTTGTTTTGCTTCTTAGCCTACTCCTAGCTGCACAAAGTTGCATTTTCTGAATTATTGTAATGTTTGGGGATAATTAATGAGTAATGTGTCCTAACTGCACACTGTGTCTCATATCCTCATTTACATGCATGTAAATGAGTAAGCCAAAAATGAAGTTTATATGCCAATGTAACCATTAGAGTTGCATACTATTAAGAACAAACAAATAAGTTGACCCCTGCTAAGCGTTTGTGCTAGTGGTAGAAGAGGGTACAGGATTCTTCTCTCCACTCCAACACTTTTCAGCAGCAAGGTGATTGACAGGCTACCACCCAGCTGCGCATCAGTCTCAACAGAGTGTGGTCAGGCCCCCTGGATCACTAGTACATATACCATAGGATGCTGCAATTGCTAGGTGTGTGCATGCACTACCTCTTAAAGCGTCAGTAAAGTGGCACATCCACCCCACGATCAATGTGAACCATACTGGCCTAATGGCTCTGGCCTCTTCTAAGCAGCAAGCACCCCTCCACTCCCCCCTCACAAAACAGCTCTGTATATGAAAAGGAGTATTTTACTGAACCCGCTGGCTCATTACAGAGCACTGTTACCCCCTGCAGTTCAACATCCACCCAGTAGAAGGCTCCATAACTGTACAGAAAAGGGAACTCCAAACTGGGTGTGTGTGTGGGGGAGAGGGGAGGGGCGGTCAGGTTCAGAAGCGAGTCAGAGGCTGTGTGAAAGCAGGAGCAGTAGGCTGGAGGTATCAGCCTGGGAGCTGGTTGGATGTGGGAGGCTGAGCAGCAGGCAGCCTGCGAGCTGTCACTGAAAGTCAGGCAAGGGAAGCAGCCTTTTGCCTACTGCCCGCAAGGGGCTAGCAGTCTCATCTGCAGGCGCACCCATGGCAGCGGCCTGAGTAGCCCCAAGGTGTGGTGTTGTGTTGATAGGGAGACGGATGTCTCAAGGCCCAGCAAGGAATCAGATGATAATCAAACCCTTGTTCACTGTTACAGCATTAAGCAGTGAGATGTGGTCTGTGCTTTCATGCCAAGGTCACTTAATATATATAAAAATATATGGAGATATACCTATCTTATAGAACTGGAAGGGACCCCAAAAGGTGATTGAGTCCAGCCCCCTGCCTTCACTAGCAGGACCAAGTACTGATTTTGCCCCAGATCCCTAAGTGGCTCCCTCAAGTATTAAACTCATAACCCTAGGTTTAGCTGGCTAATGCTCAAACCACTGAGCTATCCCTCCATTGTTACAAGCAGTGTTAAAATCTTTAACCTTTCATTCAACACCCAGAAAAAAGAGACAGTTACATGCTTAAAGCAAGTATTAAGGAAGGCTTTCATTTTAACAAGTTCACTTGTTCTCTTTTCCTTGAGCCGCCTAGAGCCTTTTATAAGTCTTTTTATGTGGTATTAGCCATTCATTTGGAGGGGAAAGAGAGAAAGTTTAGATGGTCTGGAGCTGTTGTTGGAAACTGATCCTGTTTCCTTTTTGACAATACAAATGCACAAAACGGGAGAGGAAAGAATTACCAAGATAGAAAATGCAGCTTCTGTCTCTGGTGCTGACTTTTATTTGCATCCTTGCTATTAGAGAAATACAGCCCAGCACATGACCTTATCAGCCACTTCCAGAACTGGCAAACATTTACCACTGTCAAGCTGTTTAAAGCATTGCTTTTAGCTAACCTCTCCGGTCACAGCCTCACTGTGCTGTTGCAGAAGTTGTCTTTTGACAGCTAAGCCAGACTCTTATTAGACAGAAGACAAAAAGGAAGAGACAAGGAGGGGAAAAAAGCACAAATAAGGTGGGGAAGGAAAATGACACATCAAGGTGGGCACAATAGTAGGAACCACAGGCTCACATCCCAGGTAGTGCTCTGGATTTTGCCAAAGCTGGTGGAGGTGGTGATGTTGTCTAGTTCCCTCTCTCTAGCCTGCTCCAGTCAGGGTGTCTTCCAGGGTCAGGTTGATTAATGCCTGAGGTGTTATGGTGGATCCTGGGTCCCAGGAGATGATGTGGGTCATATCCATGGTTGTATAACTCGCTTCTTACAGACCATGCATCCCATAATTAAGTCCAAGAAGGGCTGGCAACCTCATCCTATTAAAATTAATCAAAACACATTGTGTCGATTAACTATAAAACTTTCTTCCCATTTCCAAACCTTTTCATCTCATTGTTATGCCAACCTATAACTTTACCAGGAACCTTGAAGATCCCTTATCACAGTTCTCGTAACTTCAGTAGTGCAGTTTGTACCAGGCTCTGTATTTTTAACGTTTGCTTACTTCTATAAACAACTTTACATAGCCTGCTGAGTTGGGCTTCTTTTATCTTGGACAACTTAAGTGTACAGGCCTCTGCACAACAGCTCTTGTTCTTGTCCACAGCATTGGGCAATCCTTAGGGACTGGGTTAAGAACTGGTGGTTTGAGTCTATTTTTAACCATTATATCAATTGTGCCTATGGCATCTGCACCTCTTACTTTTTGGCAGCCTTGGTAAAGCACTCTTGTGTTACCTGAAGTATGTTAGTGTTTATAGGAACCTGCCTATGGCTAGAGACTGAGGGACCTAATGCGCTGACTGCTTTCAACACTTGCCTCCAAGCTTACAGTGCACAGAGAGTGCTATCAAGCAACCAAAGGCATAGAGGAAACCAATGTACTGCAACAGTCACATCAATTCCCTGTGGATTCAGTTAGTATTTTGCACTGTGTGAGGTACTCCCAAATGTTCAACTTAAACCTGGGAATTCCCTGCAGTGTTCTGGATGAGGGGAGAAGAAAAAACCCTATGGGATTTTTACTATCAATTTGACAGTTTTCTAGTGTGCTGGGACAGAATCATAATATTTAATGTTGCTTAGGTGAGTTAATTGGAACACTCTATTGCCTTCATAACAGGAAAGAGGTTTAAGTAGAAACGGGAAGAAGCATAAAGAGCTACTGAACCAAATTCAGGCCTGTTGTAAATGGGTTCAACTCTGCTGAGTTCGGATAGCTATTCATTTCCCACTTATGGAGGCAGTTACTGCAGAGAACTACAATATTGCTCAATGTATTGATTTTTGAGACATCGGATCCACATAATCTTGGCTGCAGTAGCTCCACTTATAAAATTTCTTCCACACTGACCTATTTGGGTTTATTCCTGAAAGGCCCCTGCACAAATGCTCTACCTGCCACTCACCCACTGCACAGCATAACCACAGAGTTTAAGGGGCACAGATGGTCTTATGTTCAGATCTCTAACCAATTTCTCCCAAGAGCTTTAAGGAGAGCATGGCAATTTTGTAAAATCTCCACATTTTCCAGCTGATGGACCTGTAGCTGGGGCAAATTCATAGACTCTTCTCACAGCTACTTGAAAACTTCATTGCTAATATAAAATATTATTTCAATTTTGTCAACTGCATTTCCAGCAGTGCTATAGTCTAATTGTTGACAAGATTTTTTAAAGTTTGCAGATACTTTCCTTATGTCCTGGAGCTATTCTGTATGTTTTTTTTAAAAATGAGGTATTTATTCATAAAAAGCTGTGTCAGACTCAGTTTTGCAAAGAATCAAAGAGCTTCTGTACTGGAGTGCCTGGGGAGAATTTTAAAAACTAAAGCGTGCCTAGAATTAAAGCTCCTGGTTAGATGGGTTAGACTAAAATGCAGGTTAAGCATCAAAGCTTTCTGTGCACATGATAAAGGATGAGCTGCTATTTTTCCCCGCAGAAAAAAATCCAGAATGAGTAATAACATTTGATTAATTTAAATTCGTTTTGTTACACTTCTATGTTCAAGCTTGATAAAGATCCACTGATACCTTGGTTATGTTTATATTGTCAAGAAGTATATTGATTTCTTTCCTTATCTGAAAATCAAATGTATAATTCTGGAAACCTGCAACCATACCACCTCAGGTTGAGATCTCATCATATTTCCCAAGCTTAACAGGCTCAGGTCTTGTTTAGTTATTGATTGGAAGACCTCCAAAAATATCTAATGGATAGAGGCAATGATGTTAGTGATTCAGAAGATGGCACTCTTCCCCATGAGTGAAATAATGTTCTTAAATTGAGATAGGGGACAACATATTGCTGGAGGTACGATCTTCTGGGTGACCGGGCTCAGCTGCCCTGGAGGTCCCTTCCTGTTCATATCTTATGTTCCTAAAATATGCTTCAGATAGTAACCTGCAGCAACTAGGAAGGGATTCCCCCCTCCCCAATCTACCCTGGGGTTGTTGTGGCTTCCCCCCTCCTTCCCTGCCTTCTGAAGCATCAGAAATGGCCACAGCTAGAGATGGGATAATGGGACTCTGAACATGGTAGGCTGGTGCTCTGAAATGGTACTGATAATTCTCGTTTTCTCTCAGGTGCTTGGCTGGCTGATTCTTAGTCATGTGTGCAGGGTCTAACTGATTGCTATATGTTAGGTTGGGAAGGAATGTTTCCACCAGGTCAGATTGACAGTGACCTTGGGGTTTTTTGCCTTCCTCTACAGCATGGAGTGTGGGTTGCTTGCAAGGATCATCTGGGTATATCTTAGTTAATTCCATGCCATTTAAGGGCCTCAGACATTGGCCTACCTTGATGCCTCCTGTTCTCTGCCTGTGGAAAACAATAGTTTAGTCTCCTGAGGGCTGTAGTCTTTGGTTGCTGGGTGTAGTGTGAGGGTGACTGTGTGGTGTTGGTGACCTATGATATGCAGAAGTTCAGACTAGATGATCAGGTGGTCCTTTCTGGCCTTAAACGCTACGATGGTGAACCTTTAAAAGTGTTCATTCAGGTTCATTTCTGCAAGGTACTGAGCAGTCTAGCCCTGAAAAAATGAAAATTGATGAAAATGGGACTACTTATGTCCTTAAAGTTAAACATGTGCTCAAGTGTTTTGCTGGAGTGGGGCCAAAGTGCTCAGTACCTTGCAGGATGGAGCTCATAATCCCATGTCGTTTTTCGTTAGACTAGGGTACCTAGCCTTGATGTTCTGGCCAATTTCCAATTTGGGTGACATTCTGCTTACTTAAATTTCTCCGACAGTTCATCTGGATTTTTATTGTTATTGTTTGTTTCTGGTAGCACCCACAATGTGCTAGACACTGCACAACTACAAAAAAATAAAAAGGCACAACAACCCCTAGCCCAATGCTTTGCACTGCAAAAAGAGACCAAACAAATAGACAGAGATGGAGGGTAGGAGAAAGGGGAGCAAGAAACAAGTAAGGCAGGCAAGAAGTGATATAGAGATGGCCTATATTTCCAAAAGAGATGAGTAATATTGGATGTCTTCACTTGCTGGGTGCTCAACTTGAGACACCTCATTTTCAGAAAGTGCTTTTCACCCACCCTCTAAAATGCAAACCCTTTTAAGGTGCCTCTAGCTGGGCAACAAAAATCAAGTTATTTGGAAAATGTAGTCCACCTATATGTATAGACAATCACCAATTACTGTACAACTATTCTGTTACGGAATTTGAGAGAAGTACTTTGGATACTCACTATATGGATGACTTTGCGGGTATACCATAGGCTGATTCATTTTTGAGAGTAGATATCCTCTGCTTAACTGGGACTGATGGTCCTGGGGAGGGTACTGTGGTCTGGAGAAAAGATTATAGCAAATGGGATTTAGGTGGCATCCTAACCCTGGTTCTGTCACTAACTCACTATGAGACCTTGGGAAGTCATTTCACCAGTTGGTCTGTTTCACCATCTCTAAAATCAGCATAATATTTAACCATCTGCCTGTGTTATGAGAATTAATTAGTTAATGATTGTGCAATGTTTTCAACATGTATATTTTTATATAAGTGCCAGTTCCCTGCAGATAGGGAGGTTATTTGCTGACCCTGTATGCAGGCTGTGGGGCTTGTGAAAACTCAAAGTCCACCATGGGAAAATTTGGTGTTATTTACAGACTGTAAAAGAGGATTTTTCTTTTATTTTATGTACTACCCATCAAAATGTGCCTTTAGTGTCTTTTGTGCAATAGAATTATTGGTTTATAATTGTACCTGGGGCTGTCAAGCAATTAAAAAAAATAATCACGATGAAAAAAATGTATCGCACAATTAATCACGCTGTTAAACAATAATAGAATACCATTTGTTTAAATATTTTTGGATGTTTTCTACATTTTCAAATATATTGATTTCAATTACAACACAGAATACAAAGTGTACAATGCTCACTTTATATTTATTATAAATATTTGCACTGTAAAAAACAAAAGAAATAGTATTTTTCAATTCACCTCATACAAGTACTGGTGCAATCTCTTTATCATGAAAGTTGAACTTACAAATGTACAATTATGCACAAAAAAACCTGCATTCAAAAATAAAACAATGTAAAACTTTAGAGCCTACAAGTCCACTCAGTCCTACTTCTTGTTCAGCCAATCGCTCAGACAAACAAGTTTGTTTACATTTGCAGAAGATAATGCTGCCTGCTTCTTGTTTACAATGTCAATTGAAAGTGAGAACAGGCATTCGCATGACACTGTTGTAGCCGGCATTGCAAGATATTTACATGCCAGATGAGCTAAAGATTCATATGTGCCTTGATGCTTCAACCACGATTCCAGAGGACATGCGTCCATACTGATGACGGGTTCTGCTCGATAACAATCCAAAGCAATGCGGACCAAAGCATGTTCATTTTCATCATCTGAGTTAGATGCCACCAGCAGAAGGTTGATTTTCTTTTTTGGTGGTTTGGGTTCTGTAGTTTCCACATCAGAGTGTTGCTCTTTTAAGACTTCTGAAAGATGGTCCACACCTCATCCCTCTCAGATTTTGGAAGGCACTTCAGATTCTTAAACCTTGGGTAGAGTGCTGTAGCTATCTTTAGAAATCTCGCATTAGTATCTTCTTTGCATTTTGTCAGATTTTCAGTGAAAGTGTTCTTAAAATGAACAATATGTGCTGGATCATCATCTGAGATTGCTATAACATGAAATATATGGCAGAATGCGGGTAAAACAGAGCAGGAGACGTACAATTCTCCCCCAAGAAGTTCAGTCACAAATTTAATTAACACATTATTTTTTTAACAAGCATCATCAGCACGGAAGCATGTCCTCTGGAACGATGGCTGTAGCATGAAGACGCATATGAATCTTTAGCGCATCTGGCATGTAAATATCTTGTGACGCCAGCTACAACAGTGCCATGCAAACACCTGTTCTCACTTTCAGGACATTGTAATTAAGAAGTGGACAGCATTATCTCTTGTAAATGTAAACAAACTTGTTTCTCTTAGCAATTGGCTGAACAAGAAGTAGGACTGAGTGGACTTGTAGGCTCTAAAGTTTTACATTGTTCTGTTTTTGAGTGCAGTTATGTCACAAAAAAAACCTACATTTGTAAGTTGCACTTTCATGATAAAGAGATTGCATTATGGTACTTGTATGAGATGAATTGAAAAATACTATTTCTTTTGTTTATCATTTTTACAGTGCAAATATTTGTAATAAAAATAATAATATAAAGTGAGCTCTGTACACTTTGTATTCTGTGTTGTAACTGAAACCAATATATTTGAATATGTAGAAAAACATCCAAAATATTTAATAAATTTCAATTGGTATTCTATTGTTTAACAGTGCGATTAATCATGATTAATTTTTTCAATTGTGATTAATTTTTTTTGAGTTAATTGCATGAGTTAACTGTGATTAATCAACAGCCCTAATTGTAACTCCTGCAATATTTTTGGCATGGTAAAATTAAAAGCACCTGGCACTTTCCAGACTTTTGATCCTTTAATTTTCATCCGTCTTTTCCTTATCTTGACATACCACAACCACTGTGGAATTCTTCTTGTCTTGTAGACAGGGCCAGCTCCAGGCACCAGGCGAACCAAGCAGGTGCTTCAGGCGGCCAATGGAAAGGGAGGTGGCATGTCCGGGTCTTCAGTGGCAATTCCCTCAGTCCTCTCCTCCTCTTTGAGCTGCTGCCGAACTGCCGCTGAAGAGGAAGAGAGGGAGCGAAGGACCCGCTGCCGAATTGCGGAGCGATTGAGCTGCCGCCGAAGTGCTGCCGATCGGCTTTTTTTTTTTTTTCCCTCCGCTTCGCCGCTTGGGGCGGCCAAAAAGCTGGAGCCGGCCCTGCTTTTAGAATTACTATGTGCTGTTAAAAAATCTGTTTTGTTCCATACACACTAACAGTCCCCCCACCCAGAATAGGTGCAAGCCTGCCCCTAGCTTATTACTGTTTTGGTAATACATAGATCTTGTGCATTTTGAATCCAGGTTTCTCCTCATCCCAACTTTTCTTCTGTTGCACCTCTGCCCTGTAATCAATGTATTCCCCGGTATATGGAGCCATGCGATTCTTTAAAATGACAAGCACTACAGAGTGCACACTTCTTATCATTAATTCAGTGATGTTGCACAGTTTCATAAAATATTTTTTGTTTTATTACTTTTCTCTTTTCAAATTAGAAACATTTAATTGCTTGATATGGAGAAAAAAATCTACAAAGAAATAATTTCTGCTCTGGACAGCACTATCATATTAAAGTGCTGTTGCATAAATAAAATGGCTTCACATGAGCGCTAGACTTGAAGGGCTCTAAAAATGATTAAACGCATTAACAAAATGGAATGCTCAGCACTGGACCAAGACTGCAAAGCATTTCAAATATTGGTGAGAAGGGTTGTATGTGTTTATTTTGTTAAACTTGGAGCATCAATTAAGATGGTCTTGTGCATCTTACAGATTGCAATTTTTTTGTTTCCTTACAAGTGGAGCATCAGTGCACGTAAACAAAACAGTTCCACTCAGAAAAGCACATAGCTCAGAGCATTCTGTCCCATTTTCAGTGACCTGGAAAGCACAAAGAGCGCTGTGCTACAAAAATGGCTTTACTAAGATATTTGTAGACAAATACTACCTTCATTATCAACATAAATTTAAAACCTATCAGTTTCCTTGGAGAAAGCTATTACCAGGAAAATGGGAGCATGGAGCTGTATCGTACCATCGTTTCATTTGGGAAATGTTGAGAAGCAGCAATGATAATGAATTTGAAAAGCAGCATCTCTGTCAGTGGCAGGGTAAAATAGTAATAAATTAAAGACTGAAAAATAATATTCTCCAAACAAACTGCTTGGACAGTGGCTTACAGAATAAAACTCTTATCACAGAAGATGCCCCAGCAAATGCATTATTTTATTACATTATTTTCCTGTGCAATATTACACAACATAATGAGAGACAAGGCGGGTGAGGTAATATTTTTTATTGGACCAACATCTGTTGCTGAAAGACATGTTTTTGAACTCCACAGAGCTCTTTAGGTCTGAACACAGCTACAACAACAGTGAAAACTGTTAATAATAATGAGGCATTATTCTAGCTATGGAAAGTCAATTGAAATAAATTATCACATAGCGTCAGAGACCACAGGTCTCAAACCTTGGTCCACAGGGCTCTTACAAACCAGTAAGTTCCAACCTGCCAACTGTCGCCAGAACTAGATGCTAAATTCTGACAGGACTCCTGTCCTGGGATCTGAGAGGCAGAACTCTGGGGGGTTCCTGATTGGTTCTCTGCTTGTATTTAAACTAGGGTGACCAGATGTCCCGATTTTATAGGAACAATCCTGATTTGGGGGTCTTTTTCTTATATAGGCTCTTATTAACCCCCACCCCGTCCCAATTTTTCACATTTACTGTCTGGTCACCCTAATTTAAACTGAGCACAGGAATAGTATGTTGTCCATGCAGCTGGGTTTTCCAGACTTAGGACTGCTTCTCTTGTGCTACCTACTCCTATTGCCTGATTCTGATCTTCTGGTAACTTGACCTTTACTGCCTCCTGAAACCTGACTCAGTCTGCCCTCTGGCATATATCAGATTCTGATCTCCTGGTATCTGACCCGGACTGGCTCCTGAATGCCATGCCGACCACTAGATCAGACCGCCCACATCCTGGTTGTGACACATAGCCATTAAAATGAAGCAAGGGGTACTACACTTCTCTTTGCTGCTGTATACATGCTCTTTTCTTTGAAGTCTGATTAATATGGCTAGCCTGCTGTATACCTCGCCACTTCCTCGTCACTCCAGTTCAAGTCCATCTAACCCACCTGCTGAACGACTGCTCACTGGCCTTCAAAGCAAGATATAGGTAAGGGAGTGGATGGGTGCAGCAGGCAGTAGGGGCTTGAAGGAAATGGAAGCTTTGCCAGTGAGAATGTAGGGAAGAAAATAGAACTCACTTGTGGCAGAAAGACCATTCAGTAGGTAGGATGTGGAAAGAATGGAATCTTTGCCAGCACGAATAAATGTGAGGCAGGCAAAAGAAAATGGGGCTGTCATTTGGGGAATAGGACCAGAGCACGGGTGGGGTTGCAGTCATGCCTGTGAGAATTAAGGTGAGGACAGTCAGCTAGGAGAGGTAATGCAGTGCAGTCTAGAAAAAGGGCTTATCATTTCTCTTGCAATGATTGTCTCTGCATCATATAATACCATCCATTTTTAACCAGAATTCTCCATTGTGATCGGTGGTGTTCTATTTAAACACTGACCACTCAATCTGACTTCAGAAGAGCATTTTATTCATTAGTAAAGAAAACAAATGCGGCGGAAGAGGTACATTTCCAGAAGGGTGGGATCACTTCTAAGGCTGCAATTTTTGCCAGCAAAACTTACATCTGCAGTTCAATCCTGAGTAGCTTCCCTTTGGTTACCAGATTGCTAGAAGGTAAAAATCAATGTTTTGGAATTACAGGTACTCAGATTGAGCACTCAATTCAAAATGTGAACTAAATTATGCCTGCATACAAGGTGGGTAGGCCTTGGTCTGGCTGGAAATATCCATCTGAATGACCAAACGCTCAGTTATAATTTGTTCAGCGTATTCAGTCTGAAGACAAATATAAATCAATATCCAGTCCTCAGATTTCAATGACCTTTATGTAGCAGTGTTCAGAAAAAAATATTCAGGATGGCACTAGTATCCTGCAGCTCAGTACTTTGCTCTTATCACATGATTAATTGCAGAAGATTCTTATTATAATTATTTGTATTAAAATATGTAAGACAGAATAATAAGACACACACCAGAATAAATTAGCATAATACAATCTCATGAAGTTTAGGAGAAGGATGGTATTTTTAATTTCATAAACCTTACATTAACAATGTTCTGAAATTAATATGAGATAACAGTACTTTATTTAAATTTAAAATTAAACAAAATAATGATCTATCATTCTGGCATTTTGCCTGTAGAATGATTGAGAATTTTTTTTAAAGTAGTATTTAGAAGAAAGTTGGCTGTAAACCCTTACACAATGCAAGTTTTATTATATTAAACATGTATAAGCAACCAAAACATAAATGGCTCAATAGTGCTTCCTACCATGAGCAAGTGTTTCTCATACAGAGATAGTCCTACTGAAGACTAAGGCATAGCCCACAGTGAAATATTAGCATAAATAAAAGTTATGTGATATAGTTTTAAAAGTAAACCTGATATATTATGGATATATGGTGCTGGAATAATGTCATTGAAGATACTGGAAGGCTAGCTAAAACAATGCTATAAAGTTATATAAATAGGAATGCTGTAATACTAACATAATAAAATTAAGGACTACTGTATTTTAAAAATTATTAAAGTGTTATGAGCTGGATTAAAGGGGTTGAGTTGAAACTGATGTGTGAATGTGCTCTTCATTTAAGGTACACCTCTACCCTGATATAACGCTGTCCTCGGGAGACAAAAAATCGTACCGTGTTATAGGTGAAACCACGTTATATCGAACTTGCTTTGATCTGCCAGAGTGCGCAGGCCCACCCCCCTGGAGCACTGCTTTATCGCGTTATATCTGAATTCGTGTTGTATCGGGTCACATTATATCGAGGTAGAGGTGTAGTTGTAAGAGACAGTTAAGGGGCCACATATAAAACAAAGTATATTGGAGTTTGCATGGAAACTAGCACCATGTGGGCAGAGGGTACTGTTCTGACCAGGGGTGGGTGTGTGTGTGTGTGTGTGTGTGTGTGTGTGTGTGTGTGTGTGTGTGTGTGTGTG